>NW_008612727.1:0-55113 GCF_000691845.1 Merops nubicus
CCTCCCCCAGGTGAAACCCCTGCCCTTCCTCTTCCTCTTGATGCTATAACCTGACATACACATGTGCCTAAAACTAGGACCAAGGGGTCAAGTGCTAAGTGCTCTGCTAAATCTGGCTGAAGCAGCTTAAAATAGTACCAACTCCTGTGCTCTCCCTCTCCTTTGGCAACAAGTTGCCACGTCTGTGGCCAGATTAGTAGAAAGGAGCATCTGCAACATCTCAGCTATGACTACAGCAGTTCCTGTATAATTGCAAACATGTTGTCATTGAGTGTTCAGGCTAATTAGGCCAGAGAGGTGAGGCCACACTGGCATGAGAGCCTGTGAGTGGGCATGGCTGAGGTGTTTGCACACCTTTGCTTCTGCTGCTTTTCTTTGGGCCTGTGGGAGTTCAGCAAAGGAGCAGGGAGGTCAGCAGGGCACAGGAACATCTTTAAACACTTCAGCTAGTTTCACCAGAGCTCAAGAGTCAAGCCCTAGGCTTTATCTTTGTGGGCTTGATCAAATTGCCTATGATTTCAAGGTCTTTCTTGAAGATATTTTTTTCCTGAACTACTATTTTTTAAAGAAAAGCAGGACCATCAAAAATTAGAATTAAAAAAAAATCTCAGTTACACCACAGGAAATTTGCAGGTCAGTTTAAACTCTTCTCTTCCAAACCTTGTATAAAGCAAACAGCAAACATAATCAACAAAAATGTCTCCTTTTTGTTTTTAGAAAGCAATATTTTTCACTGACTTCACCCCCACCCCCCGTCTTCAGCAGAATAGGTCTTCACTCATTTTTTTTTTTTTTGCCTTTAGCAGAATAGTTCTTCACTTATTTTTTTTTGTTTAAAAGAGGATGTTACTCAAAAACACCAGAGCAAAATTTTCATCTTCTTGCTACACCTCTATACCAAACATCACCTGAGGGAATGTCCTGTCTCCTCATGTCTGCTCTGTTGGCTGATCTGATATTAGAACATCAGGAATCTGTGCCCAGGGATTTGTGATTTGAAGCACAGTGAAGGACAGGCTTCCATGTCTAGCCTTCTAGACTTGGTTGGCTTAGTTCTCTCCTTCAGATGGAAAGAGCAAACAGAGAAGGGAACTATTACTTTCCCTCTAGTTTTCTGTCCCTAAGAATGCTTGGGTAGAGTTCATCTATTTGCTGTTGCCACATGAAACCATCTTTCAAAGACGCATCACGTCGGGTAGAATTATGAAGGAAATAAAAGGAGTAATTTTTTGTCCCTTTCAGTAGTTGCCTGCTTGTGGGGAGGGGACATCCTGTTAGGGCACCTCGTGATAACCTTGATGTTGCTTGTCCCAGAGCAGATGTACTTTTTATGAGAGACTTTTCTGAGCTCCTAGGATAGCGTGGAAATCTTGTTACGGGTTGTAGGAACAGCTTTTAAATCTCAAAAGATTAACAGAAAAATGGCTGCAACTTTCTGTGCTGTCAGTAGCTGCACAGAGCATCACAGAGAGGAAACTCTTACCCCTAGGATGGGCTGTAAATTGCAAGAATAGTTCCTCTGCTTTCTTGGCCAAGAGCAGCAAAATCAGGATCTGAGCTGGTAGTTGCAGGCTCAAATGTCTGTGTGATTAAGATCCTTTTGTAAGGACCCTTACTGGAAGCAGGGCCACAACCCTTCCCTGCTACACTCATGAAGTGATGGAACAACTTTGCCTTTTCCTTTCTGATGCTGCTCCTCTGGCCCAACAAAAAAGGAAAGGAGTCAGTGGGGAAAATCCCATGGGAGCACAGTATTCAGCACATAGTTCACAGGTAACATTTACCTTGTTTTAAGGGGAATTCCTTGTTTTAAAAGGAATTAGACACAGTCCCAGTTCAGAGGACCAGGATGTGTGATAGATGCCTTTTTGCACAGTCTTTACCCTTGTAACCAGCTGTTTTCTAACGCTGGGGGCCACTCCAAATTCATCTTCTCTGGAGGGCCAAAGGCTTTTTAAAAAGTGGGAGCAGGAGAGAAACTCTGCAAACAAGCCCCATCAGTGCAGTTGGATTGAAGCTGCTATTGAGGCATATATTGGTATGCCAGTGTCACTTCAGCTTTCCAGCTGTATAACTCTCTTGTTTTTCAAACCTGCTCTTGCTTGTGACATTTAAAAACACGCTACAGGCAAAGAAAAATAAATGAGGAAGTAGAAGAAATTAAGGGGTTTGTCAGTTCTGGGCTTTAAAAATTATTTCTTTGTGTTCCAATGGAAAGTGTGTGTCATCCTATGGAAAGTAAGTTAAGGCAGCTCACTTGTAGGTATTAAAGAGAGGAACACTTCATTTTCCCCAAGGAGGTGGCTGTTGAGCTGTGATAAAGTAAAGCACACCTCCAGGCTGGACTCCACCCCAGAACCTCTCTGTGGCCCTTGGTAGGGGAGTGAGGGCAGAGTCCCAGCAGCAGTGGTCAGGCCAGAAGATGATCCTGGCTCTGCTTCCTCTGGGGAGACAGCTGTGCCACCAAGCAGAGAGGCAAGGAGGAGCTTTCTTCCCTTTTCTGTTTTCTGTCTTTGCTTCCTTCCTAAATCTTCTGCTCTTACTCTTCCCTTCCAGCTTAGCTGCTCTTGGGCTTGACTCGCTGCCCAGGTAATGCTCAGAGGGCAACTGTGCCAGGCAAAAACCTGACTAGAAGGAGTGTTTGAGACCATGTTTGTAGCAATGGCTCTTGTCTACTTGAAACTAGTTATTCAGTCAGCTATCTGAACTCCTGAGTGGGTAATGAGTGTAGCACAGCAGCTCCTGCCTACTGTTAACTTCAGAATTCAAACCTGCTACCATAAATGCACCAAAAAACAAGGTGATTTTAACACTTGAGTAACAGATACTCTTAAATCTTTCACAGAAAAGGAAAACTTTCCTCACTATTTGTGTGTGTGTGTTTGGTTTTGTTTGTTTTTCTCAAAAGCATAAGAAAGGAAGCTGATTGAAAAAGAAGACTTGAGTTTAGCAGACAAACAGAGGAGAGATTGAGTCCAGGGAAAAAAAAAGGGAAAGAGAAGAAACGATTTTCATTGAATGTATTTCTTGGTCTAGGTCGATCCTTTTAAGCAGATGTATGAGATGTTTGAAGCCATTCCTGTATCATATATGGAAGCTGGGATTTGGAGCCAACTTTGATGTGAAAAGCTTGTATGTTAGTCTGGGTTTGAGACTGTGCTAGTGAGAAATGACAGCTGCAATAAACAGCAATGCTGCATTTTTTGCATGTGTTTGCTGTTCCAGCTGCCTGAGTAAACATCGTGTTCCATCCATTTTCAGCCTGGGGATTGAACCTGAACTCACATTATATTTTGTTTTGTCTTCCTTATCCCTTAGCTTCAAACTAATGGTGGAACTGGTGCCTTGAGGCCGGGTCTGCTCAGTTATTTATTGTGGCAAATAATACTTAGACATGTGACTTAGCAACCTCCAGCCTTTGCAAGGTATCTCCCTTTGATATACAGAACACCAGAAGCCAGTTGTCTCAGAATGGGAGAAAAAAAGGCAGAGGATGTACCGAGCAGAAAATTTCAGCCAGATTTCATCAGTCATCAGCTAGAGCAGTAAAGCTCCTGGAAAGGTTTACTGCCCATCAGGGACATCACGCACGCGTGCTCCAAACTAAAAAGATACAATGGGAAAGACTAGAAACTTAACTTCTAATTCAGCCTTGGCTTTTTGCTGACTTTCATTAGGTCACTTCATCCATCCTGGGGAATATTTCCCACCCATAGAACCCGCCCACCTATTCTCAAGCCAAGTCTTTATTTAAATTTAATGTGCTGAGTTCTGCGGGTACATCTCCTTTAATTGTTTTCTTGAATTGTCCAAATCTGAAACAATGGAATAAAAACCTCTTGCATCAGCTAAACCATTATTTTCTTTCTATTAAATTTCCATATTTTCAACTTTTCTTGCTATGGATAAGATATTTCTCTGGAACAACCACTCTGAAGGAAATGCATCATTCAAAAAAATATATTAACTTTATCTGGCTTTTAAAATAAAATACAAAGAAAACCAACGTTTTTAAATGCTGTAATTGTAACAAAAGACTGTTTGTTGGGGTTTTTTTGGTCATGCAACTGCTTTGGGAAAAACTTCTAAGTAGATGTGACTTTGTTATGAATTCATCATAATACTAAAATATTATTTTTCTCATAATTCTTTTCAATTACATGAGAAATTTGTGAAAAAGCTATTGAAATAGTGATGCTTATATAAGCAAATAGTAAATTTAAAAGTATTCAGTGGGTATTTTTATTTCTTGTTGTGGTTTTGGGTCATTTTTTGTACTGGTTGGAATTGCTGACAGTGGGAATAAATGTGCATCTAAAATGCAGGTAGGGTTATGTGCACAACCCAGACTATAGTTGAGTTGGTAGAATTTAAACTGTGCTCAGCATGTTTGGGTTTCCAAAGGAAATCTTTTAGCTCTGATACTAGCCAGCCTCATAGGATGAATTAACTACAGTGATGTAGTGGGTGGTGGTCTTGTTGGGATCTCTCTCTACAGGATTGTGACCTTTCCAAATAGGAGATGAATAGACTGGGTAATTTTGGTGCTCTGGGTCAGTGAAAATGCCACAGGGACTCATTTCTCAAAGGGTACTTTTGTGCCTGGACTTGAAACACTGCTGAGTTCAGAGGGAGAGCTAGTGTATATAAATGTACATTTCATGGCCCCACAGTGACTCCAGGGTGGGGCTGTTGTGAGTCAAACCCAGGAGCCCCTGTGCAGAACAGCCTGTCATCTATTGTTATCTGTCAGCCTGAGCATGGGGATGGGGTGAGGAACACCAGTGTGGTGGTCTTGCTTTTGTCACTGACTGGCTATGTGACCTGTCTAATTAATCTCATTGGATCTTAATAGAATCATAGAATCCTTTAGGTTGGAAGGGACCTCCAAGATCATCAAGTCCAGCCCTTGAGCCATTAGGGCTCTAAAGTCCTCTGCTAAAACAGATCAGAATCTGTCAGGGCTGGAAGGGACCACAAGGATCCCCCAGTTCCAACCCCTCTGCCATGAGCAGGGACACCTCCCACTAGATCAGGCTGCCCAGAGCCTCCTCCAGCCTGGCCTTAAAGACCCCCAGGGATGGGGCCTCAACCACCTCCCTGGGCAACCCATGCCAGGGTCTCACCACTCTCCTGGGGAAGAACTTCTTCCTCACATCCAGCCTGAATCTGCCCACTGCCAGCTTTGCCCCATTCCCCCCAGTCCTGTTGTTACTCCATATCCTAAAAAGTCCCTCCCCAGCTTTCTTGTAGCCCCCCTAAGATACTGGAAGGCCACAATAAGGTCACCTCGGATCTTATGTTCTTGGGCTCTAATATGAGGATAATAATCATTCTTCACCTGGAATGGAAGCTGTGCAGCTTCATGAGGCAATGTTTGTGATGTTTTCAACTGTAGAAGATGCCATAAAATTTAGAATAGCTACTGAAAGGAGGATTTGAGGGGCCAGGTTAGTGACACAAAGTCCACAATGTGTAACCTTTACAGCCTTGGGTGATGATCTGTCAGTGCCACAGAAGAGAAGGAGCTATTATTAACCAAAGTCTCATATCATCATTGATTTTTTATTGGGTCTTATATCTTCTAAACTGGTTGTGGCTTCTCTGCAGGTGCACCCTGTGCTGGACATAGATGGGATTAGATGTGCACCCTGTGGTTAGCCCAGCTGGGGCAGGCTGTTCCCGTGGTGCTGAGCTCCACCCTGCATGGCTCAGGACATGCAGCTCAGCAAAGTTGCTCCCATGCCTTAAACAAAAGCTGCAGCCAAGAATTTAGCTGGATCTGAGCTTTCAGAATCAGCCTGTTCAATGCTGTGCCCTGCTGCTGCTTCACAGCCAGTGATGCTGGAGCAACCAGATCTTTTCTGGATAGCAGCATCCTTTCTCTGCCAAAACGGATGGAAGAGCACCAACAGGGCTCCCACTCTGCCTGATTTGTTTCCTTTCTGGCAGATGCCAACGTCACAGTAACATTAACCAGAGCACAGAAGTGAACTGAGCCCTGAATATGTCAGTGGTCTACAAACTTTGCTTTACCCATATGAAATTTTATTCAATTTAAATAGAATCTTTCATGGAAATGCTGTGTAGACCAAAAGAATTCATGTGGCTGTTCTATCATGCCAGGCTTGTATTCAGGACATGTTCTTGTGGGTTCACCATCAAATAGAAAAGCCAATATTCCTTCTAATTTTTACGTGGCTACCTTGGGAAAACCAAAAGGGTGTTGTACTGACCATGCCTTTACAGCAAGAGCATCTGGCTCTGAGGTTTCCTATGGGTTTTAATATGCCAGTGCTGTGCTCAACACTACTGTTCTTTTCCTTTATATGCTTTCTACCTGGTGTATGAAGAAGAAGATTTCTCTTTTTTTTTTCCTCTTTAATATCATGCTGAGCTGATCTATGTTTTGAATGCTGCAGATTCGGTTCAAATTGTAAGTACTGCTAGGGCAGGGAAAAATGTGATGAATTTTAAATGCTGGTTTTTTTTGTAAGATGTATCCAACGCACTGCAGGTCATTTGAACACTTTGGGAATGCTGTGGCTTCTTACAAAAGGCAGAGCAGGCACCTGCAGCACAAATATAGGTGAGTGCTTGTGTTGCACAGCATAATTGCCACGGCCAGAACGTGGGGCCTGATGTTAAGCTAGCAGCTGGAGTGGGAATCACCTCACCTGGTGTTAGAAAACTGGTCATCTGCTTCTGTGCAGTATCCTAAATTTCCCTTCACAGACAATTCATTTGACCTATTTCAGCATCAGCCATGAAATGAGATTAATTAGGACCTAAGAAGAATCTCTGCTCAATATAGACAAGCAGGTCTTGACTAAGGAGAGTCTGGCCATGCCCTGGACACATCAGGTAATTTCTACCTGTGTCCTGCATTGGGATCACACCAGTGCAGGGGATTTTTGCACCATCCTAGAAATGTTAGCTATTACAGGGAGTGATAGTCTTCTGGGCTAAGAGACTTCCTCAGAAAGCTGCAGGTTGGGAGGGTAACAGTCACACAGGGAGTATATGTGGACACCACGTACAGCACCAGCTGAAAAGAGTTGTTATCTTGTTTGACACTGCCTCAAGTGACATCCTGATCTCTAAATTGGAACAACGTGGATTTGATGGATGGACCACTCAGTGGATAAAGTATTGGCGGGGTGGTCACAAAGAGTTGCAGTCAATGGCTTGATGTCCAAGTGAAGACCAGTGATGAGCCATGTTCCTCAGGGATTGCTCCAGGAATGAGTGCTGTTTAATATCTTTATCAGCAACACAGACAGTGGAATTAATTGCACCCTCAGCAAGCACACCAATGATACCAAGGTGTGTGGTGCAGCTGACATGCTGGAGGGAAGGACTGCTGTCCAGAAGGACCTTGGCAGGCTGGAAAGTTGGGCCTCTGCAAACCTCCTGAAGTTTGGTAAGGCCAAGTGCAAGGTCCTGCATGTGAGTTGGGGCAATCCCAAGGACAAATACAGGCTGGGCAATGAGTTGTGCCAAAAGCTAACAAAATGACCAGCCTCAAAGAAACTGATGCTTTCTGCTTGGATTGTTTTCTTTTTTCTTGATCAAAACCCAGTAAAGAATCAGTGGCCTTTCTGCTCTCTGTGTGTACCACAGATTTTCTTACTTCTCCCTTGTAACTGCTATAATCTGACAGAACTTCTTCATGCTTTTGTATGCTGAATATCCTGGATGTGTCATTAAGCACCAAGGAGGGAGAGTTTTAAGTTTGAATAGCAGAGTGCCAAATTCTGGCTTAATTTATATTACTTTGCATAACATCTGGCAGAGGATGGACATAATTATAGCCCTTCTCTTCTTGTTTAATCCCCTTTTTCCTTCCCTCTGTTCCCCTCTCAGCTCTCACCAGCCATCTGGTTAGGAACTGGAATATGTCTCCCAAATGGAGACCCAGGTTTGTAAAGAGAAAACTAACTGTAAGATTTTTCTTTTCCTTTGCTGCATACTGATGAATACAACATGGGTTTGAAAGTGTGATTCTGTTCCTGATGAGAGACAGGAGGTCACATCTGCAAAAAAAAAAAAGAACTTATTGAGGTGGGTGATGGTTGTTGCTTTTCATAACTGCCTTGAGCTATTGAGGAACTGTGGGACTACCTGGTTTAGGTTTTTTTTCTGCTGCAATATCAGTATGTGCACCATATAAAACAGACTAGGAGAACAAAGACCATAGTGGACCTCATGAGTGTTTGACTCATTGGCTTTTTTTTTTTTCTGTTTACAGAAAGTTTGGCATGGATGAAAAAAAGATGGTCTCTAAGTACCAGGAAAAGTTTTCAATCCTACTGGTCTAGTTTGAGATTTTAAAAGTATTGTAGAGTAAGGAGTTAAGAAGCATCCTTTTTAAATACACTTTTAGGCATCCAAATATTAATTTATTTAGAAAAGTGTCCAGGAAACAACCTTTCATGAGTTAGCAATCAGATTTAATTCCTGAGGAGCTTTCATTGCAGTGCTAACAGAGTGTGAGGTGTTGAGAACAGCATTCAAACAATAGTCCAAACCACAAGAAACAAGAACAGGGAGAAATACATTGTTTCCTTCCCAGAATTTCTTTTTATGCAGTCTTTGTGTTATACGTGATTTATTATCTAGATATGCTCAGGAAAATATTCATCTCTCATGATTTTTCATATCAGATGTCTGTACTGTATGACTACTGGACTTTATTTCATAATTTCATAGAATCATAGAATCCTTTAGGTTGGAAGGGACCTCCAAGATCATCAAGTCCAACCCTTGAGCCATTAGGGCTCTAAAGTCCTCTGCCAAAACAGATCAGAACCTGTCAGGGTTGGAAGGGACCACAAGGATCCCCCAGTTCCAACCCCTCTGCCATGAGCAGGGACACCTCCCACTAGATCAGGCTGCCCAGAGCCTCCTCCAGCCTGGCCTTAAAGACCCCCAGGGATGGGGCCTCAACCCCCTCCCTGGGCAACCCATCCCAGGGTCTCACCACTCTCCTGGGGAAGAACTTCTTCCTCACGTCCAGCCTGAATCTGCCCACTGCCAGCTCTGCCCCATTCCCCCTAGTCCTGTTGTTACTCAATAGCCTCAAAAGTCCCTCCCCAGCTTTCTTGTAGCCCCCCTAAGATACTGGAAGGCCACAATAAGGTCCCCTGGGAGCCTTCTCTTCTCCAGACTGAACAGCCCCAACTCTCTCAGTCTGTCCTCACAGCAGAGCTGCTCCAGCCCTCAGATCATTCTCATGGCCCTTCTCCAGGCTAGAATCTTTAAAATAAGCTTAAGTTCTCTCCTTTCATTGGTTACCACCAACAATAAAGGTGATGCAGGCCAAATTAGAAAGACAAGCATCAAATATAACATAGAAGGAAAACAAAATAACCCTTGAATCTCAGAAATTCTCTCATATTTTTTTCCTTAAGTGTGCCTAGTAACTTCACTTCCAGCAGAAGTCAGTGCACTCTGTAACCACCCAAAACATGGCAAGTAAACAGGAGGGGTGATGTGGAATGGAAAGAACATTGTAATTAAGTCAGGTTTACCTGGTAACCAGTAGACTCAGCTGGGCTCAACTCAGACTGCTGAAGGACAAAGGAAAGGACAGGAGAGAGGAGTTTTTGTATCACAGGTCTTCTCTGAGCCATGAGCTGCCCAATATTGCATCTGAAAGGGGGACTAGCTCTGCCAGCTGGCTTGCTTTGGTTGGATAAGTCATGTTTGCTGAAACAGTAGGATTTTGTCAACATGGCTCATTTTCATCGAAATTACTGAGGGGATGATTACACTGAGAGCTTAGTAGCCAGATAAAAGGGGCAGTGACTCTTAGAAAGTGTTTTTCCAAGTTCTTTTGTGTGCAAAGCTATTTAACAGGGTGAGTTGGTTGGTTGGGTTGCTTCTTTTGGTGCAAGTTATGCCTTAAATTGGATGTAGTCATTCTGTGTGGCTCTTCTGACCATTTCTGTGACTGATGTATTAAAAAGTGCAATCATTCTAATTGCAATCATTCCCAGCTGGAAAAGACAAAATGCCCATGTGCTCCACCTATCCCATTGGGGAGGACAGCAATGATCCTCTGTCTGGTCTCTGAGAAAAGAAGATACAAACATGAGGCTGGAGGAGGAAGGGAGAATGATGTAAGTGTTCAACCTATGAAAAAAATGGTGCTTAATAGTACCAAACCCTGTGACTTGATGATCTTGAAGGTCCCTTCCAACCTAAAGGATTCTATGAGTCTATGATTAGCCAGGAGAGGACAACAAATCTGCACAAGATGATGATACTGAAAGCAAAGATTTTGAGGGAGAAAATGGGAAATGAGGTTTTGAGAATATTGGACAGATGCTGAAATACTGGTTTCTTTTTTGTTTCATTTAGAGTCGAGTGCTTGTTCTTTAATATTGAAAACTTTGCTCATCTTCTCCTCTAATCAAAGTGGCAGCACAGGGGAGGTGCAATAAAGACGATGGTACAAACCTTTTATTCCTGTGGAAGCTGTTTTGTTCCAGCTGAGACATCTTTGCCCATTATTACAAAAAAAAATATTAAGTAAATAAATGAAATAAATGAATAAACTTGAAATGTGCAAAAGCCAAAGACTGGCTGTGTGCAGCACGTGGTTCATCTGCTGGCCAGGGTCTGTGCTTCTGGGCTGTGTTTACTTGGCCTCCAGGAGCAGTCTACAGAGATCTCTTTTTCCAGAATGCAAGTCAGATCCTCAAAGTTGGAGATGTGCAGTGAATTGGAATGGCTGTTTTCTGTCCAGACATCATTGTTTGCCTGTTAGGAGGTCCACAGAAATACAACAGCAGAAGCATTACTCTCTTTGGCATCCAACGAATCAGTAACATCTGTATTCCAATTTCATCTCTCTGTATTGCTTGCTGCCTATGTAATTTTGTTTTTCTTCTGGTGAGGTCACTGCCATTACTATTATTTTAATTGCAGCTGATGAGTCGTGGGCTTTTGAAATCATTAGTGGTTCCAATGAGCTCCAGAAACAGAATAACATCATTTCTGCCTTGCTGTTCTTAGTCTCCCGTGAAAGTGAAATCTATACAGAACTTAATTACATTTTATATCTTATGTGTTGTTTTAACTGAACTAATATTTAAGAAAGGATTTGACAGATATCGTTGCGTTTAAAGGAAGGACCCCCTGTGTGTTGTCTTTTGAAGTTTCTGAAAAGAAATCTCAAAGAATGAGTTCTTTAGGAAACTTTAATTACAAGCTGATTTCATTGCCCCGCTAGGCTGGTGGCAGATGCCTACCAGCCTTTTTTCAAATCATTCCTCTTTCATTTGCATGTTTAGGGACACATTAGTCTGTGGCCATAATAATTACAAATGATAATGATTAAAAATGAGAGGTTTCTGCTATGAAGTGGTTTTCTTATTCCAGCCCAAGGCAAAAGGCAACCTCAGATTTCTGTTCTCTTCTTGGTACTGAAGGGATAAGATTTGCAGGTAAGCGTGGGAGGAAGGAAGCAGCTAATGACAAGCTTAAAGAGCAAAGGAGGCATTTAATGGAGTCTTTTTGAAAGCCCTGACTCACATCCTGTTAGAGGACACTCGGGTTTCTGGTTTCTGGCCACAGACTGCAGCAGTTCTTCAGCAGTAAAGGCTGTAGGTTTGGTTTTGGTTGTGCTTTATCATTTCAGTTCTCTGTCCTGGCTTTATCCATTAGTTTTGTGGTTTTACCTTTATATTCCTAAACTTTAAAGCACTGTAAATTAAGTGACTGCAGGCATTTAAGTAACAAATGCTAACAAGTTCATTTGATGTCTTTGGCTTCTATTTAAGTAGCTGTTTACAGGAAAAAAAAGGTAACTGTGTGTTGGTAAAAGCTAACTGTGCATTTTCATAACTGAATACATCTGTCAATTAAAACAACCCTTGAGGCACTTCCTGAACCTTGTCTGACCAGTATTCTGACCCCATCATCTACTGTCAGACTTCTAGTTTGAGAGATTGATTTTTTTTCACTTTTCTCCAAACTGAATCTTCAGAATATCTGAAGGTATTACCCATCTTATAGCTACTTTATACTGGAGAGGGGGACCATGAAGTATTAGACAAATTATATGAGGATGACTATTGCATTCCTCTCATAAATGAGACAGAAAGAACAGCAGTTTCAGTAAGTTCTAATAGGCAGTTGGCATATTGAAGAAAATATAAGCCCTTGTCCCTCCTCCAGTCCTAGATTTTTCAAATATAGAGCCAAGAGAGGAGGAAGGGCAGATGCTCTGAGTTATTTCTCATCCCTTTGCTGTCAAAGGTGAAGAAGTTGTTTCAGTCTAGGCAGCCAGCACTGCCATGACTTTGTGTTTTGCAATAAAACTCTGATGGTTATGGCCCATCTGTAACAAATTCTTCAATAAATAGAGAAGTCCACAACACATCAAGCATTCCTTGCTTGCCCTGGCATTCCCTACTGCAGAGCCCCATGCTCACATGCTGCAGAAATTGAGGTTTGGTGTGTGTAATACTTGAAAGGCCCTGCTTGTAAATGCTAGACTATGACTTGCAGTTTTAACTCTACCACTTGCTTGTCCTTCTTAGTTTAAAAGTAACAGCTAAGTAATTGTCTATTTTCTGTTCTTTTGAGGAAATGTAACGGTCAAACTAATTTTCAACCTGGCTGCCCTCTCTGTCCCAGTTTTAGCTTCATATCTTTGTTGCTTTTCTTGGTTTTTTTTCCCTTTGTCACCTTTGTAGGCAGCTGAAGTAGACATTTTACTTTAAAAATCCAGTCTCTTACATTAAGCTAATCCAAGAAGGGGAAAAAAACCAAACAACTCAACCTGAAAACAATTCTTGCTTGATAAATGAATTCATATCTTTTCCAAGAGAAGAGAGAGGAAAGCAAACCACAATTAATTTAACAAATTTTCCATCTTAATGTTTCAGGGGAGAATGATGCTGTTTACATAACAAGGGAACTTGCCTACCTTGATTCCAAGGCAGCTGTTAGCTAGCCAGATGTGACCCAAGAGATGCCCTAAGCACATTTTTGTTTAATTGGGCAATGTATCTGGTTTTGGGGCATGGAAGGTGTGACTGACAAACATCTGCCATGAACACGACTGTCTCTGCATTAGAAATGTGCAAATAGATTTGCCCTCTCTCAGCAGCTACCAGCCTCTTCTGGAAACTTTTCAAACATATTAGTGAATATTTAGAATTGTTTCTGCCCTGAATATTCTATTTCCTTTTATTTTCTCCTCTCAATATCCTTTATCAGCACAGTCATTTACAGGAGTGTTAAGATGCTGCAGGGATTTTTCCATGGATTTTCTTTTGATGATGCTATTATTGGTCCTGTTTTTTTACTACTGAACTTTACTAAGGGTTCACTTTTCTTTAAACAAAGCTGTATTGATGTATATGGTGAGAGCTATAGGTAATAAAACCATTAGAAGGATGACTTTTTATTTTTTTTTAATATTTTCTTTAGTTACAATAGGGTGGTGATTTCTAATGACATTATCATGTTTCATTTTGCATGAGGGTAGGACACAGGTGTAGATCTTTGAGAAGGAAAGAGTAGAGGTGAAGGGACAGATTTCTGTGTGATGTTAAGCAAATAGTTTCACGTGGAGTGGAATTATTTTTATTTTGTGACAGTTTATTTCATTTGTATTATTTGTTTGCTGCTTTTAGGAGAAATGAGAAAAAAATAGCTCTCATTAAACATCAACAGTCACAAAACAAATCTGTGAAAAAAAGTCAGGATTTTCCTGGTTTTCTACCTTTTTTTTTTTTCTTTAATCTCCTGGTTAAAGGGACAGCACTACAATATTATCCTCATCAAGGAAATACCAGTGTTTTTTTCTGAAGTGCCCTGCCTGACAGTATCCCCTTCTGACTGGGGCACAGGTACAGCTGGCAGGGATGCTCCCTTGGCCTGGCCTGTGCTGGTGTCAGTCATGAGCCACAGGAATGGAATGCAGGAGGCTACAAGAGTGAGGGGAGAGGTGCAGAGGGTGAGATGGGGATGAATATACTAAAAAATGGTGGTAAAAGTAAACTGAACAGCTTCTCCTTTTATTGTGAGCTGCTAAATCAGTCTTGGAATCCCATGGAAGAATGAATAGTAAGAGATAATATTAATTAAATTGTAATAGACCTCCCAAAAGGGCAGTGTTGACTTTCTGCAGGCTTAGCTCTGATATCTCTCAGTTCTGTGAGCTTCATTTTGCAGCTAACTGGACATTTCTTAATGAAAGGTTTAAACTTCACAGATTTTGATCCTAAAGTGGTTCTTCTGCTATGGGAACCAGAGATAAGCATTGAGAAACACTCCCCACAACTTGCAGAGCTGTCATTTTGGCCAGTTGCTTCTGAAGTCTGCCCTTTAGCAGGCCCTGAGACTGCTGCCCATTCTGCTTCTAGTTTAAAGATAAACTAGATAAACTGATGAATGAATTTTGAAAAGCAGAATTGAATGAATTAAATTCAATTTGGCTTGGACAACAGGATTTTGTTTTGCTTTGTAGAATGATTTGGAGCTATTACTAACGATGAGGCCAACATGATGCAAAACAATCTGAGAATTCGTTTGCCTTACCTAAATAATGCATTTAAAAGAAACTGCTGCTGTGGTATTGTGCTTTCATGTTTTTTATTTGATAATTTGTTTTTAAATCAAACAAATCCAACATTCAGAGTACAGTTTCTGCATGACTAGTTAAGATCACTGTATTGTCTATGTTCACTTAAATCCCCATCTTGTAGCATTACAGTTTACAGGGAGCTGGAGTTTTCTGAATTAAATTTTCAGGATTGCAGAGGCAAATTCAGCAACCACTGCTGCATCAAAGCAGTGCCTACCAAAATAAGATTTATCAATCTCCAACTGAGTAGTTACATTAAATATTTTGTATTTGTAGCTAATGCCTATTGAAAAGCTTATGGGATCTTTCTGAATAAAAATGTTTCCTAAAAGAGATGGGTATAGTTCAGTTCTAAAATATTTTCCTTCTGCAGTAGAAGGTAGAAAACAGCACTGACATAAAGCTCAGGGTAACTGGCTACAAAGCAACAATCTAGTTTATGAAATACATGCTCTCATGTGAACAGATAACCCATGGATCCTGAATGGAATTGTGTTCCCTGCCAAAGCCTCTGAGTTCACCTGCATTTCCTTCCAGATGACTCCTCTTGATAACAGAGAGCAGCCTGTGCCTGGCTTTACACTATGCTAACCATGTGCCAAATGAAAGCTGCCTCACTCTTTGTTGTCACTTGCAGGACATTTTGTACATAAATCAAACATTCTTGCTTCATATGGAAAACATGGAGGGAATTAAAACAGGTCTATTTTTCCTGGGGAAGTGTAAGATGCAAACTGTGTCCTGTACCAAACACTCAACAAGTAACAAAGCAGCTGTGACAGTTGAATTAGTTTGTGTTGTACAGAATCTGTCCTTGTCAGGCATTTATAAGTTTGGCCACGGTAAGGAGTTATCTATCCAATTTACACTTGCAGATATCAGGTCTTCAGGGCTGAAAGTATTGCATTGTGGCTGGAGGAGCTCTGATACAGAAGCCCTCTTGCACTGTGAGCTCATACTGTCAGAGCTGAACTGTGATGCTGTTGGTTGAGAAGCTGCATAACACGTTAAACTAAGAGCTGGGAAAGGCTGAAGGAAGATTTGGCTGTTTCTGACACACGTGTAAAAAGACAATTACATCTATTCTTGCTTGAAATGCTGCAAGGTGCTGATACAGTAAAATGTTCTATACTAATAATCACCAATGCTTTGCTGCAGGGTTTTTTTTCATAGCATATAGATTTTTGATAATATCTTCATCATCTTTAAAATAAAAATCAGTTGATACACCAATTGTATTCATTTTTATATTTAAATGTCTTTTGAGATACCATCCTAGGACTGCAACATTTTCTACTATATAAATGGATTTCAGTCAGCTTACTTGGCTATATATGAAATAATGATGAAATATCTTTAAGATTTCACACGTCTTTCTAGTTGTAAGTCTGGAAAAAGACTTTTTTTTTGTTTGTTTTCCCTCATCCCTGCAGACAGTATTATTTGCTTTAATGCATCAGAAAGTCCTCCTATATTTTTACTAAGTAATTAAAAAGGTGATGAATTTCAAACTGATAGCAAACGTTTCTGCACTTCTGCATGTCTGCCCATCAAGTTTAGTCAAAATTCAGTTTATCTGTGAAAATTAATTCAGATGAAAAATTTCTAATCTGTCCTGGGTGCTGTCAAAGTAACATCTGTCATCTTTAGAACGTTTCTTTGAAGTGTTTGTTCCAAAAGACTGTTGCTTTCTTCTCCACTGATCTGTACCTTTCTGCAAATAACTTGGATTAGCAACAAAATCTGGAATTGTGAGAAAAGAATGGTTCAGTTTGTTTGGGTGGGTAAAACAGGATGCACTCATGCAAACGGGGTCCTTACTTCATCTTCTTTACTTTGTGATTATGTCAACCAACAATTTCCAGTCCCATGAAGAAAAAGGGGTGTCAGCAGGTTACCTGTATCAGCTAAGAGGAAACAGACTTGGAAAAGGAGAATTTATAAAGAAACACAGACTTGGGAAATCTGACTCTGTTTCTATTTTTCTTATATTAGTTCTGTCTGTGGCCCTCAAAGGAAGGAGCTGACTGCACAACATGCATATCCAGAAATCTCAAAATCAGCAAAAGGTAAAGATTTTATTTCTTTATTATTTTTGTGTACTGTTTCTCTAATATAACAGTAATATGCACAGTCAAAATTTTTCAGCTTTAGTCTCTGGAGTCTTCAGAAAAAAAAGATTTACTGTTCCAGCTGTTCTTTCAACTCTCCTGTGAGCACAGAAACCTCAGCAAGAGCTTGAAAAATCACAGGGAATTTCCATAGCCATTTTTGTTGAAGCTTTTAACACTACATAATTTTTGAAATTGTGTTTTATACCTCTCCTCATACTGCAGAGACACCAGTGTCCTAGAAAAGAGACATCATTTTTTGTGTACAATTGCATTGATCATGATTTGAACTGCAAATCATCAGGCTCTCTACTTCTGTTACCCAGGCTGCATGCCTTTATGATTTAGGCCTGTGTGTCTATCTTGCACTGCTCATGCTTCAGTGTAGACACATTACAGCTTCTATTTCAGAGACAAGGTAGAAATAAGATATTGTACCTGCATATATTTTGTGGTGGAAGAGATAGTGGAAAGGAAAGGAAATTAAGTCATCTGTTTCAGAAAGCATGAGAGAAAAAACTTCTACGCAGCAGTTTGTCTCTTTCAGGTGATCTTATTAAATTTTCTTGCAGCTAGAAGATAAGTTGAGAAGAAAATCTTGCCTCCTTAAACACTTCTACCACTTCAAGGAGCATTCACGTGTGATATAGTGCAGGCACAATTAACATGAGACCTGGCAGTGGCTGTAGAATGAATGTTTAAAATGAAATAATATAACATGTAGTTTTACTGCCAAAAATACACTTTTTTTTATTAAAAAAAAAAAAATGGTGACAAAACACTACCAAATTTTTGAATCTTATATTTCTTTTACTTGAAGCCCATATTTAAGCTAGTGCATACAGCAGTCAGGGTAGGTGATACAAGAGGTGTTTTCTATGTCATTTGAGCCTGAACCCCCAGTGCCTTCCATCTTTTTTTCATTACACAAGAATAGGAAAATCTGATAAATGAAAAAAAATGCAGAAATAAAGGATAAGATGGTAGACAACAAAGAAAAATGAGGTGACAAAGCTAGCAAGAAGGGTAGTAACAGAAGTGATTCAGCTCATGACAGTGTGGTACCAAAGATTGAAAAGAAAATGGATGTGATTAATGAGTAAGCACTGTGATGTCACTCCTGTTAATGGAAGGAACACAGGTAAAAGTGGAGAAAAAGGGAGCTTCTGAGGCACAACCTGATGGTGGATACTGAGGATAACAAAAACATAGTGGAATAAAGGTTTTACTTGGAATGTCAATATATTGAAGGACTTGCCTAAATCAGGAGAAGCAGAAAATGATGTTAAAATAAACACTTCATGCTTATAGTGGGTTGGAAACACGATGGCAAAGTACAGCTGAGATGGACACTTCTGAAATCAAACTGCTTAGGGAAAGGATGGTAAAGTAGTTTTCTTATAAAAGCTACACTAAAATTTGTATGAAATAGACAAATTAATTAATTACATGGAAGGATAAAAATATGTCTATAACTAAGTATGATTGATTTGGAAATCCTACACTAGAGAACTGAGAAAAAAACCTTCAAGGGGAGCTGGCAGAGATGAGGGGAAGAGAGGAATGATGAAAAGACCTAGGGCAGAGCCTGTTGTATTCAGGCTCTTGAGTTGAAGAAGGCTTTGAAAAAATGTCAGTTACTCTAAAGCATTTAAATACTAGCAGTGTCCTCAAGTTACAGGTAAAAAAGCCATCTGGAGTTTATTTTAGGAACAACACAAAAAGCCTTCAAGGCAAAAGGCTGTGTGTTCAAAAGGGTTATGAATTCACTGAAATAGAAATCAGGAGTTATGAGTTAAAGTAACGCAGGAGAACCTGACCAGGAAATTGAGCTGCATCACAGAAAGTCAGGATAGGGTGATAATTATTCATCATATTGAACTGGACACCAACATGGCTAAAGAACAGTAAAAAGCTTGTCAGGGATGGATCTGAAAAAAAAAAAGGAGAGAGCTGCAGGTGTTACTTACAGCCCTGAATTAAAATGCCTGTTTTCAGCAAGGGAGAAGTTATTGAACCTGAGAACAAAATGGGATAGCTAATGAGGTGGAGACATGTTCATGGTAGAAGTAAATCTGGAGCAATTCACAAGACAGAAGGCAGGGAATTACTGCCATAACGTTGTCTTGTATTAGAACAAGCTCTGAAGGAGAGCACTGAGCTCAGATGTGAAAGTGAGGCGCAGGATGTCAGCTGGGGTATCTCAGGAGCCTGGGTGTGTATCCCTAGCCTGCTCTGCTTTGAAGGAAAAGCTGCTGTCTCAAAGCACAGTGAAATCTCAACCCTCGGAGCAGAAGGATGCTGTTTCCCACTGGAGCAGTGGGAACAAAACCAAAAAACAATAAGCTTGCTGCTAGACAGCTCAGCCAGCCTAAAAGGCATGTATGATACAATTGCCTAATCCAACAGGGAACTCAGCTCAGCGAGCTCTTTTTGCAGGACTGTTTTTCTATTCTAGCTGTTAATGATATTCAGTGCAGGTGTGAAATGTTAGTGACTTTAATATTCAGCCTTTTAAATGCTTTGACCTAAATTTCTTGATCCTTGATCCTGTCCTGTCTAAAATGAAATCTCTACCCGGAAAACACCTTGAAGCAGCACTTCAGAGCTCTGTAACAGCCAATGATCCTTATCAGGTCAATGAATTAAAGCTGTAGCAGAACTTATTAGGCAGAGCCTGGCAATCAGTGACATGCCATAGTGTCACTTTTAGGAATATTTGTGTGCTTCCACAAGACACCTGCAGGCTATAAAGTTATTCCAGTTTCTCCCAATTTTTGCACACAAGGTAGTGGAAGAGAAGTGGAAAAATTTCTCATATGTCTCTGTGGTTAAAGCAGTAGCAGCCATTTGAAAGGTCATAAAACTACACGTGCTTTTAAAAATGTTTACTGAAAATAAGAAAACAAAGATATATAAATTGTCTTCAAATCTAAGCAGGATACCAATGGGTTAAACTGAATATAGGCCTCTATGCTAACCTATTTCTCTGAATATAGAATCATAGAATCCTTTAGGTTGGAAGGGACCTCCAAGATCATCAAGTCCAACCCTTGAGCCATTAGGGCTCTAAAATCCTCTGCTAAAACAGATCAGAATCTGTCAGGGTTGGAAGGGACCACAAGGATCCCCCAGTTCCAACCCCTCTGCCATGAGCAGGGACACCTCCCACTAGATCAGGCTGCCCAGAGCCTCCTCCAGCCTGGCCTTAAAGACCCCCAGGGATGGGGCCTCAACCCCCTCCCTGGGCACCTCTAGCAGCCACTTGTGGTGGGAGGGAAACTTCAAAGAAAGAGTATTTTGGACAAACCTCTGGTGTTGAGCAGGTCAGGCAAAAAAGGCACTTGTACTGTAGGCCAGCCAGTATGTGAGATTTGGGGTGGGATGGGTTTCTTCAATAGTGTCTCCAGCATGTTTTATTATCTCAGAAAGGTGTCTAGGTGAAATGCTGGGGTCTGAACCCTGAGCCCCAAATTCAGGTTGCCATCTGGGTGATCCCCACAGCCCTTCATCCAGAGGGGTGAGTTTGCCTTAGAGCTTCCCCCCAGGGTGCGGCCGGCCCTGCAGGGAGAGCCAGAAGGGAAATGAGCCCCAGGGGTCCCGCAGGGAGCTGACAAAGGTCAGGGCTCTGCTGGGGGATAAAAGCTGGGACCACTGGCAGGGAGTCAGGAGTGTCTGTCTGTGGAGTGCCCTCCCCAGAGCGGCCTGGTTCAGGGCAGACCTCCTGACTCTCCTGGAGCTGGGCCCCAGGCTGTTCAGACCTTTGTGAACGCGGGCGGGTCGGGTGAGAGAAGCCATGTGGGCACCTTTCTCTGCTGTGTTCAGCTGCTGCTCTGGCTGTTTCCCATGCCAGCTGTGGGCAGCCTCCGGCCTCTGTTTGTACCCCCAGTGATCATTCATGCAATGTCCTTCTTGTCTACAATACAGTCTGTGTATTGGTTCATCTTCCTGCTGCTGGTGGTATCATTTTTGTTGGGCCTGGTCATTGGCAAAACACTAGGCTAAGTTAAGCTTTGGCTTTTATTTACTTATTTATTCATACTTTTATTTTAGGAATTGATGATTTTTATATGTTTGCCTACTAAAATTACTCTGCCTAAGCTATGGACCATATAGTACTAACTTTAGAAACTTCTGCCTAAATTTTTGTGCTCAGAAGTAGGACCACAGTAAGGTAGTGTGGATGCTAAATGCTTTTGCATTTTCTTAGTAATCAGAGGGATTAGCTGCAGCCCTGTTAATACCTATCTCTCTTAGCCCTCCTCTTGTTTCTAAACAGAAGTTTGCCCAGAAAGCATCAATCCCTAGCCAGGAATTCCCTGCCTTCCCCTTTTACACAGATTCAGATCTACCAAACTGGTTCTTCAAAGCTGGCTTAGGAAAACCAGGTCTCCAAGGAACACTAAATACTGTAATCCTTTTTGTACTGAAAACTTTTGTGAGACAACAGCTTCATCAGAAATAAAAACTAATTAAACTTAATCACAGGGTGCTGTAAATGAGCTAATAAATGACCAGCTGAATATTATCTAGGTATTCATTTGATTATATAATGCTGTTGATCTCTCTGAAGTCACCCCTTTGCATGAGATCAAATGCTCAAGGTTACATTGGAAGGGATAATTTGTTGGCATCTGAGAAGTTTCAAAAAGCAGGACTGTTTCATAGTGGTATTAAAGGTTAAGTGCCCTGGCCAGGGAGTGTCACAGGAATGTAAATTTAACCATAGAACATTTTAAACCAGAGAGAGAAGTGTGGGGAAATGAAGTATTCATAGACTGTGCAATTATCCATCTGTAAAACCTCACAAGCTACTGCTGTTGATTATTGCTTTAACACTCACTCTTAACTTGCTGAGGCCCATGAGGCTGATAAGTATATGTTGCATTGCTTCATTTGTTTCAGAAAAAGGGAAGCAAGATGGATGGACTATAAAAATAAAATAAAGATCCTTTACACAATCCTTTTTCTATGTACCAGAAGAGAGCTGAGAGCTAATGGATCCTGAGCCAGATCAGCGAGGTCTTAGAACAGAAAAACAGTGTATTGTGCTTTAAATGAAAAAATGTGTCTATGTCAAATTAAAATTCCACATCTAGTCACTACGTTTTAAACGTTTTAATATACATTTGTAAGGTGATCTAACCAGAGAGACATCTGACAGCAAGAAAACCATTTCAGACCTCATACTTCCTGTTAGCTGATTAATAGACTTTTTCTCTTCAGCCCTGAGGAAGAAGAAATAAATAAAAGATGGGAAAAAATCAATATGCAAACAGGTGGAGAAATTTATTGGCTGAAAGTGTGGGCAGAACTAATTTAGATAAGGCTAAGTTTTTTTGAGTAATCTGATGTTTCCAAATAACCTGCTCTGTAAATGCTTGACCTTAAGAACACTCCACTGTTGACGAAGGTGTACCAGGAAAGTTTGCTTCACTTCTAGTAGTTATTGCTTAAGTAAAAACATAGAGATTATTATTGTTCATTTTAATCAGGTGGGGTTTGTTTTCCTTTTTTTTTCCCTTTAAATTCTCACTGGAATATTGTAAATGCTCGTTTCTGGCAGGGATTTTCATGTCTACTTTTCTCACTGTCTTCTGTCTCCTTTTTCTCTTGGACAGAGAAAAAAGCATACTTCAGGTTTGTTTTTTAGTCTTCTTGAAGTGGAGTTCTTTGAGGTTTTTAGTAACATACTGAGTGAATGCAGCATATCAAGGACTAGAGCAGAGGGTAATACCAGTGCCTAGTAGCTCAGAGAACAATACCTTCTACTGCCTGGCCTCAGGGAGAGCTTTGAGAAGAGCTCCAGGGAGCATTGCAGCCTTCAGGTATCTGAAGGTGGCCTAGAAGAAAGCTGGGGAGGGACTTTTTACAAGGGCTTGTAGCAATAAGAGGAAGGGGAATGGCTTCAAACTGGGAGAGCGTAGATTTCCATTAGAAATTAGGAAAATTTCTTCACTATGAACATGGTGAGACACTGAAACAGGTTGTCCAGGGAGGCTGTTGGATACTCCATCACTGGATGTGTTCAAGACCAGGTTGGATGGGGCTTCAAGCAGCCTGATCTAGTGGATGAAACCCATGCTTATGGCAGGGGGTTTAGAACTATATGTTCTTTAAGGTCCCTTCCAACCCAAAGCATTCTATGGTGATTCTGTGAAGAATGGAATCTGTTTTTCCAGGTTGTCACCAGAAATCCACATAAGAAACCATTCAACCTGATCTCCTCTGGACTGCTCATAAGTTTGAGACACCAGGATCCACTACTTCCCATGTACCAGTTGTTGTGCTAAATGTTCTTCCTGAAACAAGATAAGAGTTCTTTGGCCAGTAGCCCATTTAGAAGTTATTTGTGATTAGACAGAAGAAAGCACTTTTACCCCCACATTTTCCACTTCATGAAAGTAGAATATTGAGATTAACATCTAATTCAAAAAACAGATGTGGTCCTTTATAAACATTTTTTTTTCCATTTGAAGCATATAACTTTAGACATGGTTCTACTTCAGCCAAAGGCAGGTGTGGTAAAGCCTCCTTAGTGGCACCTAAAAAAGACAACTGCTAGGTGCTGTTGAACCCCTGCCTGGCCTCAGTGGACAGTGTATGAGCTCTGTGTAGGAGTGTCCAATTCTTTATGTCAGTCCCACTTGTGATGTTCCAAACTGAAGCCTGGGCAGATTTGATTTTCCCCAAATTTGATTTTTCCTTCAAAATAGCTAGGAGGTGGCTGTTATTTTTCACGTGTTCCAAGTAACCTTGTCAGCTGCATTTCTGATCAGCCTTGACAAGTGATCAGTATTCTGCAGATCACTTCTTGCTGACTTGTGTCCTTTCTGGAGTTCTGACTAGAAGACACAGCTGTGAGGACATCCATCTTTTCACATGGAATAAGGAAATCATTCTTGTGAGCTGATGATGGTATTTGTATGAATGCAAGCAGGTGGTTTGGAGGTCAACACCAGCACCACTGCTTTTCTCTCTGCTTTGAGGAGAGGACAGGGAGTTAACCTAGATGGCAGACACCCTACTTACTGCTCTTTCTCATGAAGAAATTGTCTGACAATTCATCTGTTAAGATCTTTTCAGTTTTGGATAAACAACAATAAAAAAATTCATCTGATTCCACAGAAATCTTTATGCTTACAAAATTCATTATTAGTATCAGACTTTCAGTGTCCCACCCATAAAAATACTCAATTTTGGAAAAAAAAAAGAGAAATAAGGATAAATAAGGAGAAAAAGCTATTTTGGTAGGAGTTGCTGAGGAGTCCAAGATCTTTAGGATTTTATTACATATTTATATGAATGGATATGCAACCTTTATAAAATTGAAGCTTTTAAAACTTAAGTCCAAATAAGTAATATTTAATTGGTTAATTTTGTGATACCATGCAGAGCCTGCCACCACTGATCTTCAATAAACAACTGGAGTAGCAACAGTCATATTTTCTCACATCCTCTGCATCCTTATTAGAAAGGATGCAGACAAGAATACCATCATTTTTGTTTCAAGTCTTATTGTTTCTTCAGAGAGTAACAGACACTGCAGGAGGAAGAGGGTTCTTGAAGTGACCACGTCAGCCAGATAAAGGAGAACATGAATCTTGACTTAACAGTGTTGTCAAATCACTCAAAACTTAAGTACTTGCTAGGGTGATATGTACATATAATTTCAGAGCACTGAATAGTAGCATATTATCAGAACAGAAGAGGAGCTTGAGATCTGTTTCCTTCAGACATTGATAAAAATAAATAAGAAAGCAGTGATTTTGTTTTTTATTTATGTTCTTTCACATTCCTTGAAATAAAAATCCTCTCACAGATGCTTTGCTCAGAGCTCAGCTCAACAGGGAAAGTCATGTGTAGAGAATACGTGGCCCAGCATCTTCACATTGCAGACCTGTTTACAGCCACATGCTGTGGAAAGTGTTGATCAGGATGTAAAGATCTTTGCCACCAAATAGTAACAAAAGTGAGATTCTGTACAATTCAATATTTTTGCCTAGTTCCAGTGCTAGGAATTTCTTTTGACTTTTGTACCTCTCCTGAGTGATGAGAGAGACTCCAGCAGGAAATGTATTATGCTTTGAAAGCATCACTGAATGCAAGGGTTCAATGGATTCTGTCCTTGGATTGGATCATTGGTTTCCCTGCTAGAGACTGGGCACTGACAGGGTGGCTGGCTGCTGACAGGGAAGATAAGGAGCACATCAACACACTGCTTCCTTTATAGCTGGGAATTTATGGTTCCCCTCATCCACAGCTGTAAGCCCAAAACGAGTCATTTCCTAGAACTGTACTGTCAGTGTCATGGCAAGAGCTCCCTTCAGCACTGCAAACCCTATCTCCAAGATTCCTCAGGAGTACAACACAGGCCTTGCTGGAGGTGGGAGCTCAGGAAAATTCCCACAAATCCTTTTATCATTAGAAATCCTTTCAAGGTCATCAATCCCAGTCTGGGGTAGTTGTGAGGATGGCAGTTCCAGGTATTTAAGTAAATACTCAAGCTGTGTTTAGGAAGTGAAAGATTGCTGTTTGATTTGAAGGCCAGTCTGTGACTAGACCCATGAAGATGGTTGAGACATTCTAAAGGGAGAGCAGACTGCAGCAGAACTCAATTCAGCCATTAGGCATTGATCCATTTGACTTTTTGTCTCAGGAAATGTTTGGGATATTGTACCAAAGCTGTAAAATATCAACCTTGCAAAAGCATCACTGCATATTCCCCTACAAATGCAGAGTAAATATTGTTTGTGTTGGCTTAGAAAATTGCTGTAATGGGTGTAGAGCAGTGCTGTGGAGCTTGTACACTGTTTTTCTTCTACCTTTTGGAGAGGATGTACCTTTGTGTTGGAGCCTAGAACACCTATCAGCCACTTTGTAATATTCCCCTCACCCTGACCTCTTTGGGCTTCAGTTCCCTTCTTTAAATTCCATTATTCATACTGACTTTCCATCATAGGGTGCTGGAAAAAGTCACATTCTTTATCCTTAGAATTTCTATCTCAGTTTCCACAGAGCGATTAACCTTGTTGCACTAATTGTCTGTCCTTTCAAATCCTGAGTCACTGTCAATATTTCTGAGCTGAGTGGCATTCCTAAGAGGAACACAATTGTCAAGTATCACTTATCACTTATGCCCTGCTTAAGTATCACTTGCTTTTCTGGCAAATTCTTCAAAAGAAGTAAGAAAGATTTTATTTTAGATATGTTACTCCAAAGTGTTCCCTTGTGTTTTGCATCTCACTTTTGAGTTTCCCCTTTCAGGACTTTAAGAAAATCTCTGATTTCTCGTTTCTTATCACATTCAACTTCCACTAAAGTATTTTCAGACTGATGTAAAAACAGAATTTTTGCCCTGACACTTAGTAAAACTGGAGACATTTACCTGAATTTATATTGTCTTCGTCATCTACTTCTGGGTTCCAAGATGCTAGAAAATTCTTTTGTTTCCTTTACTTGAAATGATAATTACTAACATCATAATCCCTCATTTCCAAATTCACTAATTTCCTGTTGCTAGACTCATTTTTACCATCTGTGGCTGGCCAGTTCAATCAATTGTTCCTTGAAGGATATTATTCTGCATTGCTGTGTATTTGGGGGGAAAAAAAACCCACACATGAAATAGTCTGTCAGAAATTTCAGAAGGCTGAAAAAAAATCCACATTTCTCTTACTCCTTAAAACCAAAACCAAAAAAAAACCCAACCCATAATCGAGCCTCTACTCCCCTCAAAACTAATCCAGTTTATTTAGTAGAGAATCCAATACCAAAGAGTTTAAATACATTGAAAAGAAAAATTAGGTTTATATAAACAGGCCAGCTTGAGTAACCTGCAAGGAAGTAATCTGAAATAATATCATAGATGCAAGTTAGACTTTGTTTTTAGCTTACTTTAGAAGATATATCTTTAAAGTTACACTGTATTATGAATTTCTATGCACATTACTTAACATTAAAATAGAAAATAAATGAGCAATGCAATGTTCTGCTTAAACATTCATAACAGGTTGACACAGCATATATGTGTGTGTATTTCCAGAGATATGCTGAATTTCTAAGGAGATGAAAAATAATTCCTTATTAGTGCATATTCTTAGAATCTAAATACTACCCCAGAGCAGAAAGTTTTGACAACATGCTGCTGGCACAGTCTTGCTTGCACACTATGCCATGGGCCAGGCTGGCAGGAAGAGAGGAGTTGCTGGGAAATACTTCTTTAGCATTATTGTCCATAACCTATTAAAAGGTAGGGTGACCACTTTCTCATATCTGGAATTTTAAAGTTTCAGGAAGACACCAGAGTCTAGAATATGTTTTCTGGTGATCTTTATGTATTCTGAAGGAATTGCATTGTTCTGAAGCAATTCTGCAATCAGAATCATAGAATCCTTTAGGTTGGAAGGGACCTCCAAGATCATCAAGTCCAACCCTTGAGCCATTAGGGCTCTAAAGAATAAAATGGTCTCTTTACCCCATCATTTAAATAAAAATGACAGCCCATGTGCTGCTTTAAAGAACAGCTAAAAATATTGATTATAGTGTATCACAGTTTTGAAAAGAAAAAACAAATGCTTCTGGATTGTTGGGGGTTTTATGTTTGTGTGTGTGTTCTTTGTGGTTTATTTTTTGGTTGGTTGTTTTTTCGTGGTTGTTTTTTAAGCCCTGTAGTAAAACAACTCTCACCTCATGGAGAATTTCATATTTCTGAAGATGAAAGACTAAAGACTGAAAAAAATATCTTATTTCTTCACTCCAGAGTAAAAAAAAATCTACAAAGAACTAGGAAAATTACAACATATTCCATACTTGATCCACTCTGTTCTCAGGCTTAAAACTAAATTATCAAAAATTCACTCTGAACTTAGCTTTGCATGTACCCTGTAGATACAAGCCTGGCTGACAGAGTGGGTTCAGGTTTGTAGACATCTTTGTATGTGTAATAAATAAACAAGAAGGCTAAGAAGAGAGGAGAAAGTGCCAACTGGTTGGTTGGATTTTGCTGATAAACTCTCAGTAATGGCATGTGATACATTGGACCTGATGCAAATTTATCACAGGGAGGTGGTTTTAAATATTTAATGTCATGCTATGGGGCAGTTTTTCTCATTAGGGATTAACACAGATAAACTAGTTTACTTTGCTTGCATTGCTTCTTTAGATAAGTTACTTCTGAATTTTATTGCTTTGAATACTCCTAAAATGAAGCCTAGAAATAGGCCATATTTTCTGGGAGCTGGAAAACTAACTAGTGATACATTCCTACATTTTACGTGTTATAAGAAACACTTCTTGTGGAAATTGAAATGCCCTGGTCAAACTTTTTTAGCAGGAAATTGGAGATGGAGTCCTGGTCACTTCTGAAAGCATATTGTCAGGGAAGGAATTTAGTCAGACACAGAAATCCTGCCCTCTGTGAGAGTATTCACTGCAAAGTGAGGCTAGGCCGAAATAGGTGCAATTCTGGGGAACCACTGCAGTTCAGAGAGTTGATCCAAAGGTGTGGCCAGCAGGTGGAGGGAGGGGATTCTCCCCCTCTACTCTGCTCTGGTGAGACCCCCCCTGGAGCACTGCATCCAGTTCTGGAGCCCCCAGGACAAGAGGGACGTGGAGCTGCTGGAGCGTGTCCAGAGAAGAGCCACGAGAATGATCCGAGGGCGGGAGCAGCTCTGCTGTGAGGACAGACTGAGAGCGTTGGGGCTGTTCAGTCTGGAGAGGAGAAGGCTCCCAGGGGACCTTATGGTGGCCTTCCAGGATCTTAGGGGGGCCTACAAGAAAGCTGGGGAGGGACTTTTTAGGCTATCAAGTAACAACAGGACTAGGGGGAATGGGGCAAAGCTGGCAGTGGGCAGATTCAGGCTGGATGGGAGGAAGAAGTTCTTCCCCAGGAGAGTGGTGAGACCCTGGAATGGGTTGCCCAGGGAGGTGGTTGAGGCCCCATCCCTGGGGGTCTTTAAGGCCAGGCTGGAGGAGGCTCTGGGCAGCCTGATCTAGTGGGAGGTGTCCCTGCTCATGGCAGAGGGGTTGGAACTGGGGGATCCTTGGGGTCCCTTCCAACCCTGACAGATTCTGATCTGTTTTAGCAGAGGACTTTAGAGCCCTAATGGCTCAAGGGTTGGACTTGATGATCTTGGAGGTCCCTTCCAACCTAAAGGATTCTATGATTCTCTGATTCAATGACTTTAAGTTCTCACTTAGTGGAAAAATTATATAATTAACATAAGCATTAGCAGGAGAAAAGCAATACCAACTTGAGAATGCTTTCAAGCAGCCAATTTATTTATTGCTCTTAAAAGATATCATTAAACTCCTTCATAAAGTAAGGAAAGGTGCCCCATCAGAAGCTTAATATTATTCTATTACAAGGCAAAGTTTAGCTCTAGGATTTTCATCCCCCTCCTTCTTCCTGTCATTTTCCTTCTCTGCAACTGTGAGGTTTATTTGAAAGTACAGAATCTCCTCATTCAGATTAATATGATGTAAAGTCAGTGTCAATTAAAACCCAACGAAAACTGACTCAGGGTTGAGTCACCAGAGAATTGCCAGTCCCATCTGGTGATGATGCATAGCTGACACTTAGGGAATAAGTGAAGGCATAGCTGACTGTACTTGATTTTATTTGGGATGTTCCTTCTGTCATTATTACAAAAGTGATAGGATAGAAATGAGAGCATCTTCTTACCCATGAGAGCATCTTCTTACCCTCCTTGCTGCTTTCTAAATTTCAACCACTTTTCTTCAGCGTGTTTTCCTTTTCCTCTTATCCCTAGGTTCAGATTTAAGAGTAGCTAAGGACTGCAGAAGGAATTCCTCCTCTGTTAGGGTAAGAACTGAACCACTGAAGTAGTCCATAGTGCAAGTGGGAAACTGCAGTATGGAGATTCACCTGGCACGTGATGCTTCAACCTTTTACTTGTAGGATCTTTGAGAGACAGTAGACCCATAGTCTTTAATTTCCCTCCTTTAGCAGGCTGATGGGCTTGACTCTTTCAGAGAGCAGAAATTAAGATGCAAGAGTGACCTGTGGGCTGAACAGAATGTTGGTGAGCTTCATGTGTTGCTGTGCTTGAGATGAAGAGCTGGAGGATGCTTTGGCTGGAATATAAGCTGAGTATTGCTTCTAGAGGCAGAGACAGTAAGTGAGGGGGAAGGCAAAGTAAAATTAAGTCTTATACACATCTAGGTTTTAAGATTTGAGAATTGGAAAAGTTAACTCAGCCCTAAGGGCTCTATCCCCAGACAACAACGTTGGAAGTCTAAGCAAGCAAAAAAAAAATGCAATGAATATTAATGAATATTTCTGGTACATGGGTTTCTGGTTTTATAGCTAAAATAGGTTGGTATCTACAATACTTGTTGCTATTCCATGTTGCACTTTCAGCTTTCTGGAGCAGAAGTTCTGGGCAGGAAATACCAAGAAAGTAGAAGATTCAACATATAAAGGATAGATGAACAGATTGGGGTGGACAGGAATGGGGACACAGAGATGTGTAATTCATGCTCACAGAATTAATATGGTATATTAAATCCATATTTCAGTACCTGTCCTGAAGCCTCTAACTGACATCAAGAACATGCTAAGAGCTATTTTTTGTCTACACAAGCAATGAAGAGCAGAGCTGTGGTTCTTCTAACAGTTCATGCTACCACAGTACCCTACTGCATTATTCATACTGAGCAGAACTCCAAATCCTTAACTTGTGTTTTCCTGATGCATGAAACATTTGGTGTCAACTGCAGAACATCTGTCAATTTTAAAGAAATAATCTAATATTTAGAATGGGAGGGAGAGAGAAAAACAAGTAAAACATGCCAGGTCTTGTGCATTTCATTAATTTTATAGGTATAACTGGCAGTATGACTTAAGTCCTTACAGAAATCAAACCAAAGCAGATGACTTTTTACCTCCTGGTTTGCTTTTTCACCTTTGTGGTGGTCGTTTGGCTTCTGAAGATGTCACTGAAGAACTAAGGGTGTACTTGAATGTCCATTCTTGACTAGAGCAAAGTCAAGATGGGCATATTTTCAGGACTACTGCTAGATCTAGGGTGAACATGAAGTATCTCAACATATAGGAGATATTGTCCAGAGAGCAACACTGTCTCTTTGGCTCCCAGTAACATCCTGACAGCACTTGTTTCTGATGACACTTTTCTGATGTTCTCTAGCTTACTGCCTTCACACAACACTTCAGCATACCCTGGATTTTCTCTTCTTCCTGATAAACTTTGCCACTCCCTTTTTTTCTGGAGGCTTTCAAAATTTAAAGCCTCACATTGTGGACTTTACAATGCCTCTGCGTCCATGGCCCAGCAACTGTGCTTTGGAGTCATATTTATCATTAATTTGACAGTTTGATTCTTCCCTTCTGGACAACTATCAAATAGAGAATCTATCTTTACTGTGCATGTCTTTCAGGTGAACACACTGACCTGATGCAGGTGTCTGTGTATGGTCATGAAATGCTCTAGTAGTCTTTGCAGAGTGGATTGCTTTTATTGTCCATGACAACTTTTCTCATCCTCATTTTTATTTTTTTGTATGAAAAATGCCAGGCTAGGAGCAAAAGAGAGACCAAAATTCCCACAGCTCCCCAGAGAACACCACATAAAACGTTGAGTAGTGATAGTGAAAGGGTCTTCACATCAGTTCAGCATTTCTACTCGTCCTAAATCTGAAGAGATCACTTTGAAAGACATGACATTAAACCCCCTCCTGTGCTTTCTCAGTCCTCAGTCTCTGGTGAGATTGTAAAGAGAGGTGAGACTTTCTGTAATCTGTCAACTGTGCTTGTGTTTTGGACACGACAGACATGCCTTTCTTAGGAAATTCAGTCATTTCATTACAGATTTCTTTCAGTAGTAGCTCTTTTTCTCCAGTCCATCTTACTGGCTTGCATGAAAACAAATTAATGACACAATCTGTTTAATTAAAGCTTTTTTTTTTCCTGAAAAAAAAAGAAAATCAAGACACTTTTCAGTAACAGGAAAATCTTCAGAACGAAAGAAAAAACAATAAAATTAAATTTCTCTCTGAACTGTTCTGCTAAAAACTCTAAATTGTCACCAGAGAAAGTAAGAGGAAGATAATCACATTTCAGTTATGAAAATTATTCTTTTTTGTGATATCAAAACTGGACTGTGATTTTTTTTTTGCCATACAACCCTCTCCCCCACTCCTTCATTATTCTCTGTCAATTTACTGTCAAAATACATGATACTTCTGTTGTGTGTGCTTGTTGACAACAAGAAAAAGAAACACAGAAGTCTTTTTTTCTTCCTTCTGTCTTTTTCTTTTCTACTGCATCAGCTTTGAATTTTCTTTTTCATCATCTTTTTATTCCAGGCCATAATTTTGCCAATAAGCCCCAGAAAACTAGGGTAAAATGCAGTCTGTGACTAATGTTCTAAAGACATATCTACGTTGTAGTAACAGCAAGGACTGTATTCTTTGGTCATGTTAATTAATTTTTGGTAGTTAAGTGATTTTAAAATCACAGGAAAGACACTGTAGCTTGTAGCTTGTGATGTAAGAGTTTAGCCATCATTTAATTTAAGTTGATGGTTGGACTTGATGATCTTGGAGGTCTCTTCCAACCTAAATGATTCTATGATTCTATGAATCAAGTCAATTCAATAAATAGTAAAAAGTTGAACTATTATCAATGTTTTTTGCTCTATATATTAAGCTTTTTTTTTCCCACAATGAATTGTTAATCTCAAATGCCAAGAGAAAACCTGAGTATATGTTGAAGCTGTTCCATTACACAGGAGCAGGAAGTAGCCCTTCTGGGAGGTGGACAGCAACTGCTCTGGTATTTTTCACAGGCTCCCAAAAACCCAGTGTGGTGAAAACAATTTTCATTCTTTTCCCATCAGGACTGGTCCTAGAAGAGATCCCATTAGACTCTACTGAGGCATTCCGCTCTAATCTGGTGTCCCATGCTTGCTTTGAGTAACTGACTTTGGGGAAGAAAAAACAAATGGCTTTCTGCATGCATGGACAAGGAAAGAGAAGAAATTAAACAAGATGCAAAGGATTTCTCTGTGTGTTTTCTGTTGAGATTATGGTTGGAGGCTTCCTCTTAATATTCTTGGAAAACCAGAGAGCTTCTGTCTCCAGAATTGAGGTTACCTGGCACTTTACACAAGCACTATATTTTAAAGAAGAAAGACTCCATAATTTGTAATTCAGAATGGACACTATAATAACTGAATTAATCAATTTAACATACAATTTTGAAGAAATAAAGAATGGGGTAGTAAATAAAAATAATTCTTTTCAATTTATTATTTGATCTGGATCTAGGTAGTTGAGACTTTCTTGGTCTCTCAGCTTTCCTCATACCTGCAGCTTCTCTGGTTCTTTATTGGATGATAATTTTTCTTTTTGAACTGATCTGTGCACACTGCTTGAGAACTGAGCTGTTTAACAACCTAAGAACAGAGCCTCCAACATCTCCAATTGTAGCTGAAGGACAAATCATTTTTTCCTGGAAACTGGAGTAAGAAGGGACCACCATGCTAAGCATAAAGCTGAAATGCAGAAACAGCTTTAAAAGAGTCATTGATTCAGTGAGCAACATCCTTTCTGTTTTTAAAACTCTGCATCACATTAAGAACCTTTCTCTTTTCTTGCTTCAGCACCATGCAAATAAATGAGCTGTCACATAGTGAGTACTCTGGGCTAAATCCTGCCTTTAGATGTCTGATATTTCATTTGCCTCACTGAAAGTTCCACACACGTGCACATCAGCATTTTTGTGCCTGTGAAATGGCTTTTCCTTAACGTTCCAGATTCAGCAGAGTGAGGATGGGAGGAGCTTTAATTTTCAGGGAAAGTCCTTCTTCTGCAAGCTGGATATAGTTCTACTTCTGACATTTTAAGTCAGCACATGAATTAATGAAAAACCACTCCCATTCAAATTTGTGGAACTCTCTATAGAAATGGATGTTCTATTCAGTGGTCAATGAGATCAGATTTATTTTGTCTTGCATATACTTTTTAAAAATCATGGTGTTGTACCTTTTGTATGCACAACATGTAACTGTTGCTGCAAGATGTGTTAAGTGCATGGGAGGTGCTAGGTGCTTAGAGTAGGATCTTGACCTTATTGAAGTCAAAGAAAATGTTTTCATTGAGTTCATTAAGATGAGTTTTCTAAGACCCATCTATGGTAACCCTCCACCTGTTTTTTTTTTAATTTTTCTTAAAATGATTGATGTAGGAATAAACAACTCTTGCTATTTCACTAGATTTTATGCATCATTGCTAACACTGAAAACAAAAGGATTTACACCTAGTTTCTGGTTATTCTTTGAGAGAACATGAAATTCTTCACAAGCATTAGCTCTATAAAAATTTATTGTCTTTATAGCAAAATAAAATCCCACTATCTAAACCACAAGCTTAGAGTAAAAATCCACTATTATGGCCCTGCAGAAAACATATCAATTTTTCTATTGCTAACAGATTTCCTGATATGAAAGTATGGTATTTGAGAAATAATACAGATCATGAAACAGATTTACTGATAAAATGTTCTTCATAAATGTGTTTGAAATGGAAAGATGTTCATAATAATAAAATATTTGTATAAGCAGACATAAAAGATTACTTGACATGTGTAACTGGGATTGTAGAAAGTTTTTTGCTTCTCCTTACTACAAATTAAATAGAAAGTGAAAACCATTTGAAGCTGGAAAAGCAAAACTTAAATATATCTGCAATAGAATTTTCCACCATAATTATTATTAATTTTTGTTAATATAGCTTGATGATAAAGGTGGTTTGGGTTGTTTTGGGTGGTTTTTTTTAATTTTTTTCTTTTTTTTTGTAGATCAGTTTTAGCAGAAATAGCAATCAGTGAAATGTAAAGTGGACTGGGAGAGATTTTGGTGATAAAGAGCTGTTGTGACAACATTGCAATAAGGTATTTTCATTGGTACTGTGATTTTTCCTCCCCTTTGCAGCTTGAGCATGGTGGATTCGTTTCTTTGTTTGGAAATGGAAACGAAATATGATGGATCAAAACCTGGAGAGGATATTTCTATTTACTTTCTATTTATTTATATTTTTTTTACATCTGGCTGCAAATGTCATCTGTTCCACTCTGAAAAAGCTACTTCCCCTACAATAGACCCTGGCAGGGACATTCAATGTGCTAAACCAACACCCAGATGATCTGTAATACAAAGGTCAAAGTAAGCTAACTTTACAGATTGAATAAGAAGGATGACAAATGAAGGTATTTTAGAAACTTTTAGAGTGACACAAAAACTACTGACTGAAATCAGTGAGACCAAGACTAGGATATCAAAGAAATGTGAAAGAAAAGTTTGTTTCTAAAAAGATTCTCATGTACATCATGCTATTCCTTTTATTTTTCTCCCTCTTTTGTTCTTTTAATGATAGGGCTTGGGTTTTTTTGATAAGTACTTTTACTCTGATTTCTTAGTTCTCCTCTTAAAAGTCAACAGTTTGAGGATTTAATTGATTCCATCCCACGGGATAGGAAGAAAAAAGCATTTAGTGACCCTATCATTTGAGATAAAATGTTAGTATCATTTCTATTTTAAACCTCAGAACTTATGAGTTGTGTCCAGAAAACTGTAAAAAGAAAATATTAGCAAATATACCTGAATAACAAATATGTTTATAAATTTTTTCCAAGAAAAAAAGGCTCAATGAATCCAATAAATTAATTGACAACTTTACTTACAGCAATAGATTAGGGATAAACTGTCAAGGAAAATAAATTAAAACAAACAACCCAATATTTACACAACTCTCCTTAGTATTAAAACCTCTGGACAAGACCATAGAAAACGCTTGATGAATAATAGAGTTATTTCTAAATGGAATTAGTTGTCCTTTTAAGTTCTCTATGTCACATCAAGATAACTTTTTAAGATGTGAAGTGACAGGGAAGATTTGGAGGCCAGTCTCTCCCAGTGAGCACCTGTCTGCCTCTTACACACTTTGTAGAGGCAACTGTAGTTTCATTTGTGAAGCTCTTGCATAAATGGCTCTGAATTTTTTAAAGCTTGATTTACTGGAATCTATGATTTTGAAATTTTTGAGAAAATACAGGTCAGAGAAGATCCAAACTGGGAAGCTCAAAATGAAAAAAAAAAGCAACAAAAAAAAATGTTTGAAATAAGTGAAAAGAAGAATTTTCTACCTCTCCTGGCCAGTGTTCTGAGTTTATATACTTGAGGTGCTTGGCAGTATTTTGGGTATCCATTAGCATTCTTCCCTTTCTGAATTATTATCACTAAATGAGTTCAGACTAAGTGACTTTTTAGAATCAAGGAATCTAGCCGGGTTGCAGCAGCAGGAGTTGACTCCAGAACTGCAACATGAGCTCTGCTATCAATGGTTCCAGAGAGATGAACCTGTCACCTGATGGTGGGTGCTCTGCCAGTGGCCATGGAAACATTCATTTATAGTCTTTAAAAAGGACATTGTAGCTGACCTGTGGGAGACAGCACAGGACAGCTAAGTGCCCTTGTTTCTTCATCTAGAGGTGCAAGTAGCTTTTTCCCTGTCTCCTTTGCTGCTTTCTGCTCTCTTTCACTTAACAAATGAGGAAAAAGGAGAGAGAGGAGCTCTGAATTATACATCGCTGGCCTGGAGACTGTCAGGGTTGCACACTGAACCCAACACATCTAGTGCAGTGGCCATACAACATCCTTTATTGGTAATAATCTTAGCTTTGGGGCACAAGCATCATCATTTCTGCTACACAGGACACCAAGTCCCAGGAGCCAGGTGTATAACACTGCTGGGAATTAATGGGGACCTGTTGTAATGTAGCCATTGGTACTAGCCCTAGAATAGATGTTTGTTTAGTGGAGAATCTATGGGACATTCCTTTTGATTCCAGAGAGTGAGACATGCATGTATGTGGATTTTTTTTTGCCATTTGCCCCTGTCAGCTCGTGTTTTCTGAAACAACACTTACTTTTCAAGGTGTTTTCTGTTTCTTTTATCATACTCTTTAACAACGTGGTCTTCTGATATTCAAATAATTGCTAAATACTTTGTGATTCACTGGAGTGGTACCCAAAGATATCTCTATGCTCATTCCCAAAGTGCTTGGAAAAATATCAGATCATTTCCATTGTATGACCTACCCCATATTGCATCAGGAGAACAGGCCCTGAGTAACAGTTCCTAGAAGTTAAGAGATCTCAAACTGCAGAAACGAGTTTCAGATTTTGGAATTTGAGTTTACATAATGTCTTGCAACTTTCTGACATCCACAGGTATTCCTTTGGAGTCTGCAATAGTTCATGAGCTAGAGCATCCATCTCCTTCATTTTATGTCTCTGCCTCTGAAATGAGGATAGAGTATCTAGGACTGCACTCATGCACAAGATGTATGCCCCACTCAGTAAGCAGTTAAGATTTTAGATGTATTTGTAGCTTTTCATCCACAGGTGAAAGGCTGAGGTAACTCTCCTAAAGATCTTGCAGTGTATTTGAATGACAAATCACTGCTATTTTACTTCCCTGTGTTCAGGGACTCTGAATTGTCATAGTTCTAAGATCAGCAGCCCATCAAACTCTTCCCTCTGTGGTGTAGGTTTTAACATCTTAATTCCTCTTCTCTTACTGGTATCCTAGGGAAAAAGTAACACATTTTCAGTTTATTTGCTCTTTTTTGATGCATATCAAAAGTGTGAGATGGCTTGTGTTTATTTATTTTCAAGGAAATAAACTTTTCAGCCTTCCTTCTTTTCTCTTACAGAAATATCAGCAATGTCAAGTAAGGTCTTCCCCTTTTTATGCTCACGTAGGTCCCTCATGATAATAGCAAGATATGACTCATATTACCACAGAAACCTCTCCTCTACACAAATATACTGAGGTACAAACACTCACTAGAAGCTTCTTACATATTTGTATGATCCAGTGTGTAGCCTGATTGAAAAATGGGGCAGGGAACGGGGAATGAGGTAGAAAAACAAATATTTCTTTTATAGACTGCTCTCTGTAGTGTTCATCAGACATTTTAGCAAACACCTTTGAACAAAGCTAAACTTCTCTTCTCAAGGTAAATGTTAAGAGACTGACAATAATAATCCCACTCTATTTCTCTTGCTAAAGGAGTTTCTTAAAACTGAATTTATATATAAAAAGAAAAGCACAGGACTAGATGGATGAGCCGTCATTACTTTCTAAGCCTATTTGGATGAAAGTGCCTTACAAAGGAGACTCAGACTTCTCTGGTTAGATCAAAATGAAAACATTTGAAGTATAGAGCTGAATTTGATGAATGGAACTTAGTTCCATCCCTCTTGTTGGAGCTGTGAACCAGCATCATGCTAAAGGTTACAAGAGTGGCTGAAAGGATTAGGGACTCAAACCTGTGCAGGTTGCTGTGTGGTCCCTACACTGAAACTGGGTGGAAAGGCAAACCCTGCTTGCTCTCCTTTTACACCCTGATTGTGTTCACTTGGTGTAAAGGGAGAGCAAAATAAGAGGGTGAACAATTTTTACCTGCAGTTCTTAATGTTGGTGCAAGTCAGAACCCAATATTACACACAGTAACCACTCTGAAACCCCTAGTGCTGATTACTTGTCTTGCTGAGTGCTAAGATTTTTGGATCAACAGAGAGGTTGTGTATCTGGTCCCACAGCCATGGAAAATGACAGAAATTTAGTGTAATTTCCCATGGACAGATTAATGCTAGTTATGTGTGGAAGAGTTTCATTTGGAAGGGGCTGATGTGTATGACAGAAGCATTGCACTGAGGTAAAGAGGTGAGGAAAAGGCAGTGAATGAAGTGCTCTTTTGTCAGGCTCCCTGGCCACATCTGTATGAGTAAATTATATGTGCACAGAAGCACTCTCTGGAGCTGCTGCACAGAGTGACCAACCCTCCCTATTAAACTCAGCCTCCAAACTACGGCTGGTGCCTGCAGACTGCCAAGGGGAATGGTTTCCAGCTCATATGAGTTCATAAATTGTGCCTGAGAATTGTTTTGGGAGATAGCCACAATTTGGCCCTGATCAGAAATGAGTGCAATGCTTTGGCAGTAAGGGCAAGCAAGTTCCAGTGCCTGGGAATCCATTAAAACATGAATTTGGGGGTTGAGCGTTTTCACAATGAAGTGCAGGGGCAAGAATAACACAAAGAAAGAAGAAACCAGAAAGGAAAGTGTCAGAATGAACCTAAAAGCTTCCAGAAATGCTGAAGACATCCTTTAATACTCACTCAGTGGAGTGAATCCACACATGCAATGTGGAATAGCATCAAAGGTAGCAGAGCTAGCTGTCCTCAGAGGCAGCCTAGTGTTACTCTTCACTCAGGTTTACTGCAGAGTGAATCCACACATGCAATGTGGCATAGCATAGAAGGTAGCTGTCCTCAGAGGCAGCCTGGTGTTACTCTTCACTCAGGTTTACTGCAGAAAGCTTTAAGCTGCAGTCTGTCTGCACACAACAGGTGGTAGGAAGGAGAGGAGCAGTTGGGAGATAAACTTTCTGATGGAACAGCTAAAGCACATTTTCTCTTTCCAGCTGGAGGAATCTGTATTACAGTAATTTCTGGAGCATTGCTCATTATGTAAAAATGAAACATTTATGCAGCAGGGCTTTAAAATAAAGTTTACAAAAGGAAGAAAAGAAGCACTAGTGACTTGTTAAGACTGAAGAGAAAATCTAGGCTGGAAAGAAATTTTATGAGGCTAGCCTGAGTCCCTGGAAATTGAGTACATCAGAACTGAAGCTTGGAGTAAAGAAGTTCTCTCAGATGGCACAGAAATGCCCAGCCTTAATATTTGATGATTCAATTTGAGGCCTTCCTGCACAGCAAACGCAGTGGATTATGGTGGTTAAGTGCCAGGGTATGGCACAAAAAGAGTAGTTGATTTAGCACTAGATGATGACAGTGGAAATGATGCATCAGTAGAACAGAGACTGGGGGAAGGTTTGTGAGAGTGAGAGTCATCTGGAGCCAGTTGTTATAGCACCAGGCAGAAGCTCTGATTGCTCAATGCTGCTGAGTTAATTCCAGCAGTGAGTGAGGCAACCCTTAGTCAGATTCTTTGGCTTAGAGCTTTTTTCTGAATAGGAAAGGCTGAGTCCATCGTGGAGATTTAAAATGCAGCTTAAGCTTGCTTCCAACCTTACCAGTGTGGTTGCATTTTTCACTCCTGCTTTATGCTGAGCACTAAAACACAGAGGTTACCCTCCAGTGTGCCATGCTAAAGGAATCATTCTAGCTATTGGTTGCCAATCTTTATTGCCCTCCTATGACAGAGACTTCTGCAGTCAAATGGTAAGGGCAAAGTTTTGCTACAGGGAGGGCTGTGCAAGGACAGAGGAAATTTGGGGAGTCATGGGAGACAGGCTGGTTTGCATGCTGAGGTTTGTGTGGGTCAGGTACAGGGCTTTACCTTAGGACTATTTCTTCTAGTGAAGCTCTTGCCCTGATTGCAGGATAGTGCCACTCCAGAATCCACACCATATATGTATGACAGGAAATCCTGCCCTAAAGAGCTGCATCTGGCACACAGGGTCTCACAAGAGAAGCAGCAAAAGTGTGACATAAATGTCCCCTAATGGAGGAGCTGGAGAGAGCTGGAAAGGGAGATGTTCAAGGTTTGGGAGCAGTGCAGTAGCTAGGCAACTCTGCAACCATTTCAGACTGCTAACAAGAAGGAACAACAAAAACTCCAAAAAAGTTGACTCACACCAATTTGATAAGTAGCACATTCGTTTTGACAGATCCTTTTGGTGTTTTTCCTCCTCCTGAGTCTCTTGCTCTTTTACTAGCTGAAAATAGCTCAGTGCTGGTTTTACTTATCCCTGTAGTGAGCGAGGGACTAGTAAATCAGTGCTGACTTTCACAACAGCCATTCAGCATCAGGGGCATCCCTGCAAAACCTTGTCCATAGGTAGATGGTTAGCCCCAACTCTGGACTTGTTTCAGAGCATTCTACCATGATAGAGAGATTAGAAATCTATAATAAAATGCAATTGTCCAGGCTACTCACGCTAAAAATGGTTAAACAGTAATTGTATCATTTTTCTCTACGTGCATACCTAATAAGAACAGAGTGCAAGTAATTATTGTACAAGGGGAAAAACATCTGTTCTGAATATGATATAGGAAAGATAAGTAGCTGCACTATTTGAGAGTATTTCTAAGGATAATAAATGTACTCGAGCCTGAAACGTGTTGCTATGGTAAATACATTAATTGCTAAAATAGCAGCACAAGAGTGAGAAAAAAAGTCTTAAAAATTATTCTGATGTTGTGGGAGGGAGCAATGGGGCAGAGGGGTGTCCTTCTTTTTAAGGTAACTATGAACCTGAATGCTTTTTGCTGGCATAAGCATATTTCCAGATTCTTTGAGCTATTTACAGCTCCCTTCTCTTTATCTTGCCTGATGCAACAGGGAATAGGAAGCAGGAAAACAGGGACAACATCTTCACACATGCCCATACTCCAGCCAGTCTGTTCCCTTTGCCTACCCACCTCCTGCTCAGCAGGGTGTCTCCTGGGCAGCAATGAGGGGAAAACTGTGTTTCCAAGAAAGTTCCCATTCTCACATTTGGCAGCAAGAAGGGCTGTTCTCTGACACTGACCTCTGCAGTATTGAAGGGAATTTTCACAGTATTTTTGAACCTCATAGTAGCTATCTTCTTTGAAAGACAAATCTGCCACCAATCTGTATAAGCAGATAGGCCAATTATCTGACCCCAGAGACTTGGCAAACTACTATTCATTGTTTTGTATGCTGCTTTTTCAAGCAGAATGGAAAAAAAGTCATCTGTCAGTATCTAGTTCCCTGGAAACCATGTGATCAGGTCGGGTGTTTAGAGAAGGCCAATTACCTGATCCCAGAGATTTGGCAAATTATTACTCATTGTTTTGTATACTGCTTTTTCAAGAAGAATGGAAAAAAAAAGTCATCTGTCAGTATCTAGTTCCCTGGAAACCATGTGATCAGGTTGGGTGTTTAGAGAAAACAGCTGTAACATAAACCTGTTAGGCACTTAAATGGTCATTAGAAATAACTCAGACACCCCCCACAGAGCTCAGAAGCCTTTACACAGATGTTCCAAACTGAGGACTCGGTGCCAGAGGTACAATTTTGCCCAAATTAAAATCAGTGTCAGACATCATCTTGAATGGCCATACTCAAGGAAAAGGTCAGTAAGGTTTAGTTTATCCCTTCCTTCAGAGTTCAAAGACAGTCTGAACTTGCCAGTAGAAGCCTCTTTAGGGAGGCAGCAGAGCATTTCCTCAGTTGTCATATTCAGGGAAAAGGTCAGTAAGGTTTAGTTTGTCCCTTCCTTCAGAGTTCAAAGACAGACTGAACTTGCCAGTAGAAGCCTCTTTGGGGAGGCAGCAGAGCATTTCCTCAGTTGTTCACCCTTCCATCACATGCAGTTTAAGTTTTGAATGAAGCCAGGATGTAAAAAGGCCCAAAAGCCACATAAAGTGGTGGTTTTGTGTAATTCTGAGATCAGTAGAAGGAAAAAAAAAAAATGCTCAGAGAAACTCCATGAGGAAAGTGCATTTTTAATGACAGAATTAAAGCACTGATCTAGAACAATATTGCAGAAACTGCACGTTCATTCAAAGTCTTTCTAGAGAAAGATGTTTTGTTTCTATAAAACCATACATATATACCCATGCACACAGTGAGTTTGGGGCTGAGTCTGGAGGTAGTGGTCCCTGGCTTTTATGGCTGCAGAGATGGTCTCCACAATATGCAATGAACACTCAGTGAAATCAGTTTTGGAAAGGCAGGAAGAACGGCTGCACTTCAACTCTGGCTCTGAAACATAACGACAACTGTGTAACTGCCATTGAATAATTTGCATATTTAGAGTGTTTCATTTCTGGATTCATAGGCAGACACCAAATGGCCTACAACATGGGTTGCTTTTACTATTTCCTTCCCTCAGAAGTCCACTTCATAATAAGGCTGTTGCTCAGAATAAGTCTCAGCATGCTTCCTGGAATCCTGGACACTCTCTACTCCTTTATCAGCCACCATAAAATACAAAATCCATCTGTGATCAAGATTCTAAGAATCAATGCAAATTTTTGTAACACTTGAAAAATGGAAATTTGTGTGTAAAATAAATTCAGGGGGAAAAAAAAATACCAAAGATTTTATGAAATCAAGTACCAGAATTAATCGAATACTGAAATAGAGTAGAAAAGATAAAAAAGAAGAAAGAGAAGAGAAAATAAGTTTCATCCATCAAATTTTCTTGAAGCTTAAGTTGTCATTTCAATGTATGATAGAATCCAGTCCTCCTTAGCTACATGTGTCAGGCGTTTTGGTGTGAAGTAGAGGTCTAGTAGAGATTATATAATGTGCAGTATCTCTTCAACAATTATTCCTCTTTTAAATGCTACAAATCATCTTTCTATCCAGGTGGTTTATGAATGCAATACAATATTTTTATTAAAGGAAAGAGCTGGTAGCAGAACTCTGAAGAGACCATATTCATGCACAGTGCAAGAGAAGGAACAGAAAGTCAATTAGCTAGCTGTAAAATTCTCAGGAAAAGCAATTTTAGGGGGATAAATCCAGAATTGAAAGACTGGAGAGGACGTGAACTGGGACTGGGTGATTAAATTTTATCATGTAGCCCAGAGACTAGCAGTCATATTCCATGAACATACACCATCATCTCACCAATCCAGGGAGCACTAATAACTGCAACTACAAAAGGACTGTTAATTAGGGGCTGGTCAAACGAGATTGAAGGAGCCATACCCCAAACAGACTTGGTGCAACATCCTTTTGATCAAGGTTTCTGGTAGTTACCTAGGCAAGCAGGTAACACAGCTCAATATTTTAGTAATTGTTTTTTGGTGACTGTGTTATCCTTAATGTTTCACTTAAAGTGCAGCTTTGCTGGTACAAAAAAAGTTGTGGTGGCTGTTCAGCTGGTGAAAGAGCATTGATATTTCAAACTTTAGAGAAAGAATAAATAGCTGGTCCTTATTGTTTTGTTTTGGTTTTTTTCCTTGTGAAAGATAATGATGTATCCTTCCTTCAAGTGAAAGAGTTGAGGATATTAGACACATGCAGATGAAAGATGTCCTCTCTTAATTTGCTGTAATAGATTACATCTTTTTTTTTCTTCTGGTTTTCCTTGGGGAAAGGCATCTGATTCTTCCATTTTTCCTCACTCCCCTGTTGACCTCAGTCATATTTACACATCGGTTGGTTCTTTTGTTTATTGTAAGGTACATTTCTTCTTCCCTAACTAATGTGTCGATGTATTTTTCCAAAAAAGTGGTTGCCTGAATGGGTTGGTATTGAAAGTCACAGATGGACAAGCTGCACTTTAGTTGGCAGGCAGGGACCTGAGATGGGAAGATAAATCTCTGTCAGACTGCTGGGTTACCAGGGAAAGTTGATGAGGGGGTCTCTGAAGTAAACACACACTGCTACATATCTGAGATACTAAGAGATCAAATGATACTTCTAGCTAAATGGAGAGTTGTACTTGACTGCCTGACTCACTCCTGGGGACCAGTGGGCTGTGTGTGATGACACAGAGAGTAGGTTGGCCCAAGGGAGCAAAGCTGCTAAGGTCACATCACTGGAAAACAGTGTGTGAAAGCAGCAGGGAAGAGAGTTAGGGACTTATGGACTTAGGAGACTTAGGCATCTTGTTTTCAGCCACACTCTGCCAATTCCTGCCTATCCACATTGATGTTTTCTTCCATCTTATTTGAAAGGAAAAGGTACTATAAACAGGCATAATTGCATTTAAACATCACCACTTGTTGTCCTTTTGACTTCAAACAAATATGAGCAAAAAGCTTAGTTACACCAGTGCTGGAGGAAAAACTCCTTCTCTTTTCCTTTACTCCCCAGTGTGACTGGTTGCAACCTAGTGAGATTTGTGGCTCAAAGGTAGATGTGTCTGTTCCACAAATACACTGACAGGTCTGTGGTGTGGTCCTGGGTGAAGCTAACCTCCCAGGAAAGCATGCAGATAGGAAGGCAACCCATTTACTTAGAAGTCAGGACAGCTCTGAAGGCTACTTCTGTCCATCAAAGCAGCTCTTCAGGGAGGGAAGAGAACTTCAGAGCCCAGTTCCTTGAGTTCTGCTTTGCAGAAGTCAGCCAACATGCCCAACATTGTATTTTCAGAGCATAGGAGGAGATGTCCTTCTTCTGTAATCATGTTTTATATGTCTCTCACAAACAGCTGCTTTCAGGAGCATCATGTATATTCCTTGGGACCTGTTGTAATCAAGCAATTTTGTAACCTTCTTTTAGAGAGATAAAAAAGTGAAGATTGATTGCACAGGTATTTAGCTTTTTTTTTTTCTTTGCCATGAATAAGTCCTGGTCATGCAGGTGGATATGGTGGGAATGCTTTTAACAGAGCTGTGTTTCTTCTACAGCATTGATCCAGAATGAGAAAAGTCAGAAAATATCTATTTAGCATATGCATTATTGTGCTAATCCTAGCCTGTTTCCCATAAGACATCTGTGATGGTCTCTTGTGACATTTTAATTTGAAAAAATGTGAAGCAGGAAGAATTTTTCTGACCTTTTTAAATACAGTTTGCATAGTCTGAAGTCTTCCACTGGGAACTTGTTTCATGGACTGAACTGAGCAAGTTGGGTTTCCTTCCTACCTTTTCAGCTTCGTTTTCCATTCCTTCATGCTCTCTGCTTCCCCCACTAGCAGTAAGATCCATTCACAAGGACTGGAGCTTTCTTCTCTCTTCCTGCCTGCATCAGTGCTGACAGGCAGAAGGAAGTAAAAAAGAGGCTCCTTGGATTTCCTAAGCAATATGTCAAATTCTGAGGCACTAAGAAGGTCACAGAAAAACAAAGGGAAAAATGTAAGAGGGTGAAATGACAGGTCCTATTTCTGGCTCTGAGCAGTGAGTGTGGTTGCTTTGTTTTCATTCCACAATAAGAGTAAGGGGTGTTTGGGCTTTTCTGAGATGTGCCCTCCCGTGGAGTGAAACCCTTAAAAAAAAAAGGAAAATTAAACAGAAATGGAACTGAAAGAAAAAGATAGAGAGATATGTAAGGATAAAATGCATTCCTCATTTTGCTGCTGCTCTGTAATTTGCTCAGACTTTGGCTGAGATGGGAAGATAGCTGTAAAACAGAGACACTTGGGATGGAGACTACGCAGTCTTCTTCCTCTTGTCTCCTGGGGTTGGGCCTCCTGGGCAAGCTGATATGCAAATAAATATATTTACTAAGTAGCACTTGTTGTTTCTAAACCTCAGAACATAAAAAGTCTTCCCAGTGATCTGTAGCCTACAATTGGGAAGAAATTTCTCTATAGTTATTAGTCAAATGTTACTTCAGTATCAGCTGTATGTGTACAGATAAATAATTATTTTTTTGTGGGGTCAGAAAAGTTGTTTCATTTTTTTCAGGATAAACATTATCAAAATGTCTTGTTTCTGTCAAACATAAAAAGAGAGAATAGTACACAGTGATTTATTAACTTCTATTGACTGAAAAAAAAAACCCTACTTTTATGAATAACAGTTGTCTATTTTTTTGGGGGGGACAGAAGAGTTGTTTCATTTTTTTCAGGATAAATATTATCAAAGTATCTTGTTTCTGTCAAACATAAAAAAGAGAGAATAGTGCACAGTGATTTATTAACTTCTATTGACTGAAAAAAAAAACCCTACTTTTATGAATAACAGTTGTCTCAGCCTCACTTCATTTGGTTTTGGACCCCCAAAATAATTATATCTACAGAACTTCCAGGGAAATAATCATAATTCAAACTCCCTTTGCTCCCTGTGTATGGACTTAAATTTGACATTTTAATACAGGTCAGTTTTTAAGTTGCTGGAATCCTCAAACCTAACATTTTTAGCTTCTGTTCTTTAGAAGTTCACAGCAGTAAGCTTTGTTATTTATTCTGGGAAAACTGCATTGGCAAAAATAGAGGGTGAGCAGAGAGCTGAAGAAAAATCCAGAAGAATAGTGCAATCTTGAGAGGGTGTAAAGATGTGGAAGAGAGAGAGACAGAGAGAGACAGAGAGAGATACAGAGAGAGAGAGTGGTTTTTTATTCATATATCTTACAGAACCTCATAAATTAGTATTACCATTGTTACCCACTCAACATAGGCATCTTCTAAAGGCAGGGGAAATCTCTGGTAATCTCACAAAGCTGCTTTTTTTGTTTGTTTGCTTTGTTTTTTTGGGTTTTTTTTTAAGGTTATGCCGACCTCCCTCAAATACACATTGGTGTATAAGCCTGGCTATAAAGCAAGGATAGTTACCTAGAAACATCAGGTTACTGTAGGAAAAAAAACAAAAAATGTTTATTTCTGATGTGTACTTATGCCATACTTTAAAAAGCAATAGCTTTCTATTTCAATAATAATAGGCTTTTCAATCTTGAGAATTCAGACATTTCATGTCCTATCAAACTTTAACACTCTTTTTAATAGCATAAACTACATAACATGAATAACATAAGGGGATTTTTTTTTTTTATGTGAGAAATGGCAATCATATATTCAGATACAGTTGCAAATATTTTCAAGTACACTTTTCATGGAAACAAAAAAATCTTGTAGAATATAAATTTCCTTGACTGCAACTCAGAGCTTGGCTGAACAGTTAAAGGGAGGAAAAGGTGTAGAGAGAAACGTTGTGTTTTGCACTGAACCTGAAACTGGACACTGTTTGCACAATTGTATAGTGCCTTTCATGAACCTGAGGCCCTATTTATCATTCCAGCTCTTTTAGGATGGTCCTAATGCTCGATTTCACTGTGCTTAAAAGATGGAAACAGATTTCCAACAGGCAGTCTCTAGGCAGTGAGAGCCAAGTAGTTTCCTGCTCACTTAAATGAGGGGTGGGTCCCAGGCTGGGGCTGGCTGGAAGACAACTCAGTGTTTGCTGGCAGTGGGAAACAGCTTGAGCAGGAGAGAGCTTTCCAATTGCACTTACTTGGACTTAATGCAGCAGGGGGGTGTCATTTATTTTCATAAGCTTTGTGAACCAGTGCCACGTGCCACGTTCATCAGCAGAAAACAACCACAAGTCACAGAGATGGTTGGTTTGTTCCCCTGTGTTGTTATTTTAGATGTTATTTATATGATTTGTCACATGCTATACAAACATAGTGGATTTTTTGAGCTACCAGTGTATCAGCAGGGTGTACACTAAGAAATGTAGAAAACTTAAAAGGTGCACATTTAGTTCCCAGTGCTTTTACTTAGAGCCAGTGATCATAAAAAGGTTGTAAATGCACTTCTTCAGTGCTGACAAAATCCAGAGAGCTGCACAAGGAGCCTAACTTAAGATCTTTTCCTTATTGTATCTGTTCAGGATTCCCACTGGTGCCAACAAAGATTATACCTATCCCATATCTAAAATAAGGCAGACTGCAAAGTCTAACAAATAATCATACCTTTCTATAAAGAAGGACAAACTTCTGAAAAATCTCCTTTTCCCCCCCTCTCTTATTTCCTTCTGGATCTTTTTGTAAAATGCTCTTGAGTCTTCATGGAACAAATTTTCCTCTGTTCATTAGCGCTCATGCTTGACTAGAAAAGTCATCTCTGCCAAGTGTGCTGAGCCTGGGCTGCAGGATAATTAGTGTGATAGTAATGAGTCAGCCCAGGCTATAAGTCTGTAGGATAAAGATGGGCTCCAGCTAAATGTAAACAGTACATTTATAAAATACATAAAGTACATAAAATTCCTCTAGTTTATAGTATTCCACCAAAACTCTATGTTTAAGGCAGGAAAAGGTTACAAACTTCTAATCTCCAAAAAGGAAGGAGGGCAAAACTTCATGTTTTGCTTTCAACAAGATCTGAAAAATAGTTTCACCAAATATGGTTTTGTAAAAACCTTGTCTTGGTTCATGACCTTTTTCTCTTCTAAATATGAATGGTATGTAAAGCTTTCATAACACAGTGAAAAAGCATTTACTTAGACTCTTAGGCTTCCTCATGGAATAATGTAAAACCAAACCCAAACCAAACATTTATCTTTTTGTAAAAGATAGACTGAATTCAAGTTTCAAAAGTTTCAAGTTCTGCTCAGAAGTTCTGATTTTTATTGACATCTCCTCTTTATCACCCCGATAACACTAATTGTGCAAAACTAACACGGTAGAAATGTGGATCCCAATTCTAGTTCTTCAGCTCCACCTTTGTAAAATGGTTCCTAGAACTTTCAAGGGTGGAGGACAACTTAATCTATGAGCACTACAGTCTTTTTCTTCATCTTTGCTGTTTAATTAATTTATTGTTAACAAAAGGGAAAAGATGATATTTCAATTTACATGTCACCCTTACTCTGTGGTAGCCTTTTAAGTGATGTGGACCAGTGGCACTGTAACCTAACAAAACCTTTACCAATAAGGCAACAAATTGCATCATATGGGCAATAATAGGCAGTTGTTACTGCCCCTGGGATAATTGGTGTATTGGATCTTTCCTGAGGCACTGAAGTAAGAGAATAAGGAGACAATTTTTTGCACAGCAACAGTTTAGCTCAGAACTTTAACACAGCGACCAAGGCAGTATCCTGTTATCTGAATTTGAATATCTGTGTCTTTTTTTATCCTCTCAGTGGTAGGGAGGATGTAAAAGGTTTCATGAAACATTAATGGTCCTAACTGCATTCTTCTCCCCCTTTTTTCTTTCTTTCTTCTTTTTTTTTTCTCTCTCCTGATGTGATGTCAAATATAAATATGTACAGTGGAGAAGTACAGAGAAGGAAAGGGGTGGAGCTGGGTGGAAAGGAAGGTCTTGCTGAAGACAGATCATCATCTATTTTGGGTACTGTACATATTTCAGGGTCTTCTAAGGAAAAGTCCAGCTGGATGGTCTCCCTTAACCTCAGTCACATTTGCAGATGCCCTCTGATCACTGGCTTATTCAAGGAGAAATTGTTAAAAAGATGGAAAGCCCTCAGTCAGGTCCTCTCTCCTCCTCAACCTTCTAGAAAGAGGACTGGGAAAAGGGTAAAGAGGGGCTAAATCTGTGCTGATTTGAACTCATTGGGTGCAAAGGCATACCAAAGGATACAGAACTTACTGTGTATGTCAGGCACTACAAGGGGTCTGCTGGGCAAAGTCCTGGATGATAATGAATTCCTCCAACAGCCAGTCTCTCGAATCTAAAAAAGTGGGCAAGGATTTGTTGGCATTTTGACTGAATGCTCTCACTTTATAACATTCCCGGGGAGCTTTTTAGGAAAATACATAGTTCCCAAGCCAAACGAAGAAACCTTTAGGCAGATGAGCATAGTTTCACAGGCACAGAGGCCAAGCACACTGGGTAGCCAATATGTGAAATGCTGTAAAAAAAAAGCAAAATTCGGGACTCTCCGATCCAAACTATACATAATAATTTTCTTTAGTAAATGTTCCTATTTATTCAGAGGAATCATAGAATCCTTGAGGTTGGAAGGGACCTCCAAGATCATCAAGTCCAACCCTTGAGCCATTAGGGCTCCAAAGTCCTCTGCTCAAACAGATCAGAATCTGTCAGGGTTGGAAGGGACCACAAGGATCCCCCAGTTCCAACCCCTCTGCCATGAGCAGGGACACCTCCCACTAGATCAGGCTGCCCAGAGCCTCCTCCAGCCTGGCCTTAAAGACCCCCAGGGATGGGGCCTCAACCCCCTCCCTGGGCAACCCATTCCAGGGTCTCACCACTCTCCTGGGGAAGAACTTCTTCCTCACGTCCAGCCTGAATCTGCCCACTGCCAGCTTTCAAGTACACATTGCATGATACTGTAATATAATGACTATAGGGTCAAAATAACAGATTTAAACACTGATGTGTTTCTCTTCATCCAAAGACATTGTGACACCTATGTTTTCAATGAGAAGGTGGTAACCACAGCATTGTGATACTTATATGCCTTGCTACCTGTCATTCATTGGCAACCCTTCTCACTGGGACTCATTTCAGTAGCAAATATTCTGCCTTCTGAGAATGTCACCCTGTGGAACAAATAGTCAAAGCTTTGAGGAGCAAACACACAGTCAGTGTCTGTCAGGCTCAGTATGCTCCTGTCCTCACTACCTCCCCATTCCTTAGGCAGCTCCATGAGTTGGGAATTGTCTGATCTCCAAAAGTTTTCATTTTCTTTGTATCTGGAAAAGAGATTTTTTATTCCACTAGAATGGCAAAAATATGGTTCACTCTTTCAAGAGTTGGAGAGCAATAGTCTTGCCCAGTCTATTGCAATTTGTGACTGTCTGGAGACTGGGGGTGATTTGAGGACAGGGGAATGCAGTCAGGGATTTGCTACATGAAGCTGAGACCTGATGTCTTAAGTATATTTTACTTAAAGGAGAGTTTTATGTGGAAAGATGGACGGTTCACTGAAGCTTTAGCTGTTGTGGTTTGCTTTTCAGTAAGTATTCTTTCAGTTTTCTGTGATTTTCTGCTCTGGGAGCTGTGCTGAAGGCTGGAAAGGTGCACTGGGTGTGTGATGGCCCATGAGAAGGAGCTTGAGATTTCAAGTCTGCTTTGGCACAGTAGCAATTAGTCACTGCACTGGTTTACAAGGGATGAGTTTGGAAAGCACGGGCACACTGAACAGCTGGAGGAACAAATGGTCTGGCAATGCTTAGGTGCACTGTTTAGCCACAGACAAATGAAGCCTGCTGCTGTCCAAAGAGCCAAACTGATGAATGTACATGTTAACAGGTCTGATGCAGATTTAGATCTCAGCCATTAGAATGAGCTATTTTAGAATAAGCTTGTGAATGAATCACCAAGTTGTTATGTCCTCTGTGCAGCAGACCTGACTGTTAGTATGCTGTGTAGCTGATAAAAGGAGCTACAGAATAAATAAGACCCAAAGGAAGTCAATGTGAAACAAAAGTTACTTCAATGCTATGCTAATTAAGTGTGCTTCCACATTTCACCATGACTAAGACACAATCATAGAGCTCAATATATGTGGGAGTTCATTTAGTTGTCTGTAGTTCTACCTTTTTATTTAACAAGTGTTTCTTGATCTAAATGGAAATCTCTAACTGTAAAAGGATCTCTGATGCAGTATGTCACATCAAATACACACATTCTGATGCAAAATGAAGACATTGTTTCTTTATATTAACTATTCTCTCAGATTTTCTCTACTCTTCCTCTCTCTTTCACCATATTTTACCATATTTCTGCCTGAATCAAAAGAAGGCAAGGATGTCTATTATCAATGAATCAGTGGTTACAAGTGGCATTTAAACAAATCTGGTGCAGTAATGGTGGATGGTTGGTTTGAAATCTGAGTTTTCTTATTAGTACAACAAGGACTTTTTTTTAATGGAAAACAAATACAGCAAAGGGCAACATTTTTGTGCTAGGCTACAGGAATGCATTTCTTTGGACTTCAAAGAGATTCTTCTTATTGCAGAACCAGGGGCAACATTAGGAGATTAAGGATTTATAGGACAGGTAGTTAACAAAAGGATGTCTGTGGAAGCCAGGTTGTTCTAGGGTAAAGACTAGAGGAGGAGTATAAAGTGAAGGAAAGGAAGAGTAAAACAGGAAAAAAACAGAGAAAATGAAGAGGAAAATCCTCAGAAGTGGAGTGGTCAGCCTGAAACCTTCCATTGAATATCAAGAAAAGCTTCTTCACTGAAAGGTTTATCAAGCACTAGAGCAGGCTGCCCAGAGAAGTGGTTGAGTCACCATCCCCAGAGGTTTAAAAGATGTGTAGATGCAGCACTTAGGGATGTGATTTAGTGGTGGACTTGGCAGTGTTAGGTTAACAGCTGGACTCAAGGATCTTAAAGGTCTTTTCCAGCTTAAATGGGTCTGTGGTCTACTGACATTTTCAGGAGGAAGCTGGATTTGCATGCAGTACAATGAACAGCAGAAGCATCCTGTGCCTGACTTGGCTTGTCCCTTCAGTGGGACAGGAGACAGGTTTGCCTTCAGTCTTCATCTGGATGCACTGAAATATGCAGGGGAAATGCCTCTGTTGCTGTGATAGTCTTTGGGAAAACAGGAAGCACTTGTAATTGAAAATGTGCAATAGGAGTGATAAAAAGGGTCACCGAGGTTCAGTCCTGCAGCCAATACAACCTTCATTTCATTTCTGTCTGAAATAGTTATAGAAGGAGATAATGTTTTCACCCTGCCAAAGCTGATTATTCTAGAACTAAAGAGAAAAGCCCAAAGTTTGGGAAACAGATTAAAAGAGAGGATATAAAAGCCAAATAATATAAACTAAGGCAAATCTCATTTCATTTATTTAATGCTATTTATTGTTTCAGCTAAGAATATACATGCAATGTCTGATCCTATATAGAAAAAAACACAGTACACTGCAAAATGGATTTCTGATTCTATTTAGAACTTTATTAGTAACTGGTAACTTATTAAAAGAAAGGATATAAAAGCCAAAGAAAATAATATAGGGTAAGGCAAATCTTCTCGTTTCATTTATTTAATGCTATTTATTGTTTCAGCTAAGAATATACATGCAATGTCTGATCCTATATAGAAAAAAACACAGTACACTGCAAAATGGATTTCTGATTCTATTTAGAACTTTATTAGTAACTGGTAACTTTATCACAATATACATTAATTACATGTGGAGCTACATTTGCATAACACCAGAGCTGCCATTTTAAGCCAACGTTCAGCTGTTTGGAAGACCCTCTCAGCATTTTGGTTGGATTTCAGAAACTGTGGCTGTTAGAAGACAAGCAGAGCATGAAATAAGACAATCTCTGTGGGTTTTGTCTGTGTAATTCATTCAGCATAGGTGATGGAGAGATACCAGTGCTGAAGTAGGTGTGTTCTTATAGCCTGATGGCCACTGAGGAGCATCTTCTCTGAATTTGGCAGTAAATTCATTGCAAAGGTACCACTGAATGTGGTCCGTTCAGGTTGTTTAAAAGAATTAGGGAATTTTGGTTGCATTTTTTTTTTTCCATGTCTTCAAGTAAATAACAGGTTAGAAACTGATCTAAACTTGGTGGCAATCTTTGTAGACTTCTGTAGCTGTATGAAGGTAAGAGATGTTTTCTGATGTACTCTCATATGTTAAAGGCATAGACAAATTGTCAGACCACAAGGGAAATCTTCTATACCCTCTCTCAGCCAGCAGAGCAGAGCTCTGGGCAGCACTGTTCCACTGCACCCAGGGTACCATGGATGTTCTCCTTGAGTGGCTCTGTGGGTATCAAGATATTTGCTCCAGAGAGGTGGTTTTTACAACCTCTGTTTACCCCCCCCACTCATGACTGACAGGTTGTCAACCATGAACAAAGAATTGGATGTTTTTTACTACAAGTGTAGGCTAAGATCTGACTTTATTGCCTGCAGCTTTCTTTCAGTAGTTAATGTGGAAGGAGCAATTTAACTAAATTATTCCATTTCAGTGCTGGCTTGCTGGATGCTAAGCATCTCCTCAAATACTTTTAGGAGGAAAAAAAAAATCCCAGGCAAATATTCAGTGAATATATTTGGATAAGGACATATCAGAGTGTAATTATTTATGGCATAGCTGCCTGATTACTGATGCCACAATCTTTCACAGCATAGTGACTTGATCTTTTCTCATTGTATACATGCCTAGTGCTTTTCACCACAGAGCATTTGGATGCCCTGAGGCTTTTGAACTGGTATATGGTTAAGATAGTGGCTTTGGTCACAAAGGATACATAGACACAAAATTTATGGCCATGTTCACATGTCATTACTATGTCAAATATGTTTTGCTTTTGCTGAAATATTCAAATTCTTGCTGGAGAAAAAAATATAATCCACTGTGTTCTCATTTGTTTGAACTGCTGGTTTTCATTGATCATGGACAGGAGTTTATCCTTTGGAAAGTGAATCTTCATGGGTTTTTAAAATTTGTTTTGTTTTAAAAAGCCCTGATTTCTCATCCCCATCAGTGCTTGAGATTTTTGGAGAAACCACAGTTGCTGTAGAGAGAGATCACTGAGTGTATGAGGGTTGCTAGGATAGAGGCAGCACAAGAAATTTGCCTCAGGATGGACAGACAAAGAGTGAAGAGCTCTTCTAGGTCTGCCATGCTGGTCAGCTTCATTTACACCCTGGGGCAGCAGTAGTTGGTCCTGGCTGAAACTTTCTAATGGGGGTCTCCAGGGTATTTGAGGAATCCATATTACAAAGCATAAGACACGTGCCACCGTGGACTGGTTGTATCTTGGATCAGGATTTGGCAGTAGCCCTAGTGACTGTTGTGATTACCACCATAAAGGGCTTGGGTGCAAATGGAAACCACTCTGAAACCCCCCCCTAGGCCCATTGTAGATGCTGGGTGGTGGCATGTCCCACATCTGTTACAGTTCTTTGCTACACTGCATACAAAGTCTGCACAGAAATGTCTTGCTTCCTGAATCATTCCCATTGCTTTATGACCTGGACAGGCTGGAGAGCTGG
>NW_008612728.1:0-25331 GCF_000691845.1 Merops nubicus
CCCGCTGTGTACCGAGCTCTGTGTACCAGGACGTGGCGGTCAGACACACCGTACAGGCACCTCAGACGGTGAAGCTCCTTCACATCTCGCTTTGCCTGTTTGTGGAAGCCTCTACAAGGCAACTCCCACGGAAAACAAACAAACAAACAAACAAGCTCATATCAGGCCCCTATTACCCATCTATCGAGTACTTTTTCAGTCTTGGGTTTCATTACAGAAACTTAAATAGGCAAAAAGTTGTGAACTCACAACCTGCAGATGTCCTGTTTTGTAAACTTGAAGTGTCTTCACACTGGTCCTTTGAAAACAAAGTTTCTGAAAGGCAGCCAGCTCTTTTTAGCTACTTTCCAGTTCTGCTTACCCTGAATTGAATTAATTTACACTTGTACAAGCCTTCTGCTCTGCCTGGGAATGTACAGGGCAGCCATGCACAGCTGCCTGTGGTTGGGGCAAGTGGTACCTGGTGAGAACTCCCTCCTGCCTGCACCAACGGCACTTTTGGCATCCCTGCTGAAGCAGGTTGGCTTTTGGTTTATGTGAACCTGCCCAGACAGTGCACGGTGCTGCTAGTGAGTGATTGCAGAACATGGTTGTGGTGTGCGTGTGCTGCTTCTTAGCCATGACAAGCAGGCAGTGGTTTAATGCAGAGCATGAGTGCTTCAGATTCCTCCTCTCCTTTGGATCCATTATGCGTCCAGATGTTTTCATGACGGCATCAAAATCTCACACATCTGTTTCTGTGTCATCACAAGAAAATGTGTTTCAGTTTAAGAGCTGAAATCTATAGGCCCTGGTTGTCTCAGTTCTCCTCCAGTAGTGCTTTCCAGCTCTTGCTCTTTCTAATGAGACTGCTGAGGTGGGGTTATCAGGATGTGTCCAAGAGACACATATCGATTTTTCTGCAGGGTCACTTTATCATGGTGCTTTCGGAAGCTCATAAAAAGAGTATACGGATAAAGTAAACTCACCAGGCTTTTCTCATAATTCCAATGTGTTTCTAACTTGTAACTTTAAAGTGAGGAATACTGTTGCCTAATCAAAATGTTTATGAAAACTGTTCATGCACAGGGATTTCACATATTTGCACAGCCCTCTTAGGTGTTTTTAAGACAACTTTCACAGTTTTCGAATAATGGTATTTTTGTCAAATTACTACCTCCACCTTTAACAGTAGCAGTTTCTTCTTCAGTCCTAGTTGGCAAACAAAGCCTCCCATAGTGATACGTCACTGGAATGCTCTTACAATATTCTCACACTCCGTATCTAGAGTCCAGTTCTATATATGTTTCTGTCTGTCAGTTAAATGAATGTTTGGTCTGCTCTCAAGACCATGCTGACTTGCCATGCCTACCGTAGCTTCCTCAGCTGCATTGGGAGGCTGCTTTCACCTGATCTCCTCAGCCTCACTAAGTCTCTAGAGGGGAAGACCCCAAGTTCCTGATGCCTCCACGCTCACTGGAGGTCTTCTCCACGCGGTCCAGGTGGATGAAGCCTAAGCGAGGCTCAGGGTATTACCATTCAGGGCACAGAGAAACAATCCCAAATCCTCCTCTTCCTAAACATCCAGGGGAGGCTTTGATCCTAGGCTGCTCTCAGGAAGGCTGGAACCAGCAATGTAGACGGGAAATGGTGGCTCTCAGCCATGCATATGCTGAGCCCCACTCCTGAGCCGATTACTCATTCCGACACAGCCTGAGGCCTTATCATCACTCCCCTCTATGCCCTAAATTGGCCGCTTTTAGCAGCCATTCTCGAAGTTATTTTGATCTTAAAAAACATATTATTGATTTATGCTCTTTTTATATCTTGGTGGCCTATTATGCATGGTGTTACCCCTTTCTTTTCACCAAATAGTGCCTATCTTTCAAAGCCCTGTTCTAGTGATAGCAGAGATTTGTCATGTCTCTGCTATCTCTGCACTATCTGATTTAACACAGAATAAATAAAGTTGTTTGGTGTTTGGTTTTGGTTTTTTTTGTTTGGTTTGTTTGCTTTTTTTTGTGCAAGGGTAGGGTCCCTGTATTAATGAACAAAATTTCAGCTGATTTTCACTAAGCACACTTCATACCCTTGCTGGGTTAGGGCAGCCTTCAATCTCTGATCCTACCACGTTGGCTCATCCATTGCAAAGTGTTGATCTGGAGTTGGGATTTGGCTCCAGCATAACAGGTAAATCACTGAGTTGCTGTGTGCTGTTCTTACCGTATCTGTCCTGCTTCATGTGTGCCTTTAGTGACATCCCAGTTTAAGTTTTTCACCTTCCTTTAACCTTTCTCTCAGTCCTGTGTTCATTCTCTTATAGCCACATTAAAAACATTCAAGGCTGGTTAAAAGAATTCCTGAGCCTTAGGGACACATATAAGACCCAGCTCCTTTCCACCATCCAGACATTACAGCTAGAATGTTTGTGATTTACTGAGACAGACAGAAATTGATTTCCCAAATGTAATTTAATTTTAAATTAATTGGGCATTTATGAAAAGAGATGCCAGATATAAAATATATTGTCAAAAAGCAAGCAAACGTAATAAATTCCTAAAAGTAATGTAACCTCATATCTTCCTATTACGTATAAAAACATTCTCTGGAGGGGAAAACACTGCCTCTGACTCAGTGTTAAAACCTTTCCAATATGGCAGATAGTTTTAATGGTTTTTGTTTGTTTGTGTGTTTGTTTTTAATATTCCCTAGCATTATGTACACCGTGTGCACTTCCTGCATTAATAAAAGTGAAAGGATAGTTACTGAGTCCATTTGACAGATGGAGGCATCATAAGCTGTTAGTTTGATTGAGGCATCTGAATTTTTATAAATGCCTGAAATGTTAAATTTATAAAACAATAATTGATTTTAATACTGAAGAACAACAAAGGACTAGGTTAACTCAGACTTCTGTGTCTATCTGGAAAGAGAGCATTTCAAGGAAGACTGGATGCATAAGCATCTGTATCACCATGAAGTTTGGGTCTGGTTTTGTGGTCTGAATATTCAGAACCGGTGAAAAGAGAGAGACAAAGAGAAAGCCTTACATAAGCTAAAGAACTGAAAAGTGAGCTTTCAACAAGTACCACTTTTTGCTGTGGCTGAGGTAAATGCTGTTATGTTTGCAGAACCCCAGTTAGGAGTGGTGCCCATGTGTGCCCATGGTGCTTGCAGGGGATAATGTCACCCTGGCAGCCACACTGCTCAGACGTGAGGCCATGTTTGTCACCTTTCTGTCTCGAGCTGGCTGCATCCAAACTGTTTGCACCAGACACTGTTGTGAGTTCAAGCTGCTCCTGTATAAAGTTTCTCCTCGTGGAGAGCCAGGTGTCTTCCCTGAAGTGCAAGGTAAGGTTGGTGTTTACAAAATTTGTACTTTTGCTTTTACGACTGTACAGACATATCCTGTGTAGATAACCAGACGGGGCTGACAGTGTGGAGTAAATTGCACAGCTGAGGCACAGAAAATAGGTGGGATGAAGGGAGCGATAATAAATCACAAACTTGCATGTATTAACATGAGCAGCTTGATGGTTTCCAGTTCACCCCTAGATGCTGCAACAGATGATAAATGGAGAACATTTTTTACTAAAACGGTGGGAGCATTTTAAAACAGCATATAAAAGGGGGAATCCTGGAAAGTTCACCTAAAAGCTTGACATGCAAATGCACCAGTATTTGCATGTTTGGGGAATGTTTGCAGGCTTACCTTCGTGCAACATCTGCACTAGGCATTATCGTGTTGCCATGTTTCCTGATACAAACAAAATAATTTATCTAAAATTGGATTCAGGATTGGAAGATAAAATCTATGTGTGACACTGAAAATAACACAGGGTTTTCTCCAGTGCCCATGAAACTTTTGGGCTGCCATTCAGCTCAAGATGAAGACACATACATGTTGGTGTCTATGTACAATCTAGGTGTTTTAATTCCCAGAAGAGCTGAGGGGGAGCAGGATGCTTGCATCAGTTATATCTGAGGTAATTCTGGTGTGTGAGACATTCAGACAGGGCTGGCCAGCCTGGCACACAACCTACAGGACTGTAGTGCCCTTTGGGAGCAGCCGCTCCAGATAAGATGGGTTACTCTATAGACTTTCAAATGGTATTAGGTTCCAAGACTGCTGAACTGAGCACTGGAGGTTCAGCCTTAGGTTGACCCTAAGCAGATAGCTGCTGGCCAGATAAATGAATCAACCTCTAGACTCCTTTGAATCCAATGACGAACAGCTCAATCAATTCTGTGAACATCTAATGCCACTTGAGAGGCTGTGGGATGTCCTACCTGGCTTCAGGCTACCCTTCTGTGAAGACATCGGTTCCCATATGTTCTGTGCCATATCTGTTAACTCCAGGGAGGTGTGTAAGGCAACTGCATCAAGCCCTGGAACTACATTTGCTGCAACAGCTATGTGGATGTGTTATTGCCTAAATGTAGGCCCAAGAGATGGCCGTGGGCACCAATGGCATCCTTGGAGGCTGACTGGCATGATGAAGGGTCTGCAGAAGCCCCTGTGGGGCTGGGCACCTCTCCCCAGCCCAGATTCCTCAGTGGTAACCAGTGTCTTATCCTTATCCTGCACTTAGCCTGTGTGTGGATACTCAGATTTGGGTGTCTGCTCAGTGCTCTGGATCCCAACCCCACTCAGGTCAATGAACTTCAACTGTGTCCAAACATAGAAAATATATTTTGCAAATACACATTTTTTACAAATGGGATGAAAGTTTGTGAGGATTCCTTGAGCCTGTAAAAGATCTGCAGGTTTAAAAACAAAGCAGAAGATGTAAAGTGTATGTATGACATTACAAAACACAAAATATTTTGCCAAGGATTTCCCTGCTTTTCTGCATAAGAATAAAGGAAATAGAACATACATATTTTTTAATGTTGATTTGAGGGGAAATTGTCATTGTCAAGGTTATTGCCATGCATATTACACTCCTCTTCCTCCCATTCAATTGCTCTTCACATTGGCTTTGCCAGGCTGGTTCACACAAAAAATTTTCCTTGTGGCTAAAATGGTTTAACAGTAAATATTTCAGCCCAGGGCTTTAAAGACCTATTGACAATGTTAAATAGACCAAAATGCTTAATGACACTTCGGGGATTTTTGCTAATTATTTACCACTTTTTAAATAGCTTGAAGTAGAAGCGAACATTTAATAGAGTTGTTTAGGCAGCTGCTATGGATTTTTGTTGGAAGGTCTGAGGCTTTAAGGTTCCTTTTCATTATTTGGCATTTGGCTTGCTATCCTTGTGCTGCTGGCAAGCTTCTGAGTCCCAGTTCTAACACAAATATTGTTACTAAAAATGCTCACAGGTCCTCTTCCTGCCAGTCTTTTGTAGAAACCAACTAACTATGCATTGAAGGTGTCAAGAGACAGAACTTAATGCAACAAAAATGTATCAGTAAGGACAAGTGCACAGTGAAGAATGTTGTTTTTTTTTTTCATTTTCAAACTCAGGAGCCATCCCCTACAACTCTGAACCAAACATATCGTGGTGGAAACATCCTTGTCAATATTTTTTACATCTGCCCAACTGGGACCTGCTCTACTGCTACACACAAGGGATACTAGAAAGGAGCATGCAACGTGATTGACATCTGATTTTGTTATACTTACATTAGATTTGACTTATAGTCTAGACACAAGAAGGAGATTTCTTGGTGATATAGCAATTAACAAACAAAGGAAAGTTGCTATGGTTAACTCTTAATTGAAGGGCAATTTTAGACTCCTATCAGCCAGAAGGAAAGGTAAGTGCCCTCCTCTGCAGGCACCTTCATAGTCTGGATCCAGCTGCCAGATGAGAAAGTGATCAGAATGCCTCACACAAAAAGTTTGTCTTTTCCTAAACCCTGTATTTATTTTCTCTTTCCATGTGCTCTGCATGAGCCTGGAGAGCCATCGCCCCACATCCTCCCCAGAATACAAAGCACCCTCAGTGCATGACCCCACTCCTTGGCCAAATGCTGAGTCCTTTTCTTCTACTTTAAGAGCTTGTTCTGCATGACAGTGCTTGTGCCTTTAACACGTCTTTTGTGTAGCAGGTTCTGCCCTGAGATTTGCTGTGGATCTCCCGTCGAGGTCAATGGATGTGGTAAGTATGTCTGCTTAGCTCAACCCTGCTTTACTGTAAGAGGGAAGAAAAGCGAAGTGCTGGAATGTGATAAATGTATCATTCTTCACTCTCGACGCTGGCTATCGTAGCTACTGTAGCTCACTGGCTCTTCAGAGAGAAGAATGAGGGCAGTTTGTTTTGCCCCCAGCCCTTCTACTCTTCTCCCAACCATCCCCTGGAATCTCTGTACAGTCACATAGAGTGTGACTCTATCACAGAAGTCCTCATTCCTCCTTCCTTATCACAAGGGACCAGGTCAAAACAGATCTGCTGATGAATTTGGAGTTACATGATTTTAAGTCACAGAACTTGCTTCAGCCAAGCTGAAGATTCATCTTCAGCTTATTCCAGTTGCAAGTGCAAGTCCATGGACTTTGATGGGAGCTGTCTGCGAACAGACCTGAACCTGCAAATATTCAAGCTGGCAAAAGAAAATGAACTTGATTTGGCCCCAACACAATCTATAATCCCATTAAAGATGCAGAAGGAGGACATGCATGTCCCATTTCTTTTGCAATTGCATACTTCTTTTTGTAATCTTTGTAGCCCCACATTTGATGGCACATTATTCCCCTTGATTTTACCTGGTGCCTGTCTTCATTGTGCCGAGTTCAGACTGCACCTTTTAGTAGTTTCTTTTTAAACTTTAATAATATTATTAACTAAGCTTCTTGTTACTGAATATCGCAGTCTTTGCTTGGTACCTGGATTGAGAATCAGCTCATTGAAGTCCCTCCGCAACTGGAAAAAAATACCTACCAAAAAAAAGATTTGAATTTTGGGGAATTCCAGTTGCCATTGCACCGCATGGTACAATGCTCGTATTTCTGCCTTCAGATGTAAATGCCTCTGCATATGCTGCTTTTCAATTAAAATGTAGTACAATTCGTTGAAGTTTAGCCAAAGAAAGCCTGTGAATGGAAACACTTAAACGATACATTAGGATTTCGTTACAGGCTTTGCATTTGTTTTCTTAACCAAATGTAAAACAATTGTGTAGCGGCCCATAGGAGAGAAGAGTGGACTTGGGTTTTGTTTGAGCGTCAGTGCTAACGATCAGTGTTCAAGCGTTTTAGATTTCAATCTTAAATTAGCAATTTAAAGACAACAAAGAATGATTTTCATGCTTGTCAATTCTGATTAATGTAACATTAACCCCTAGAGAACAGTATGTTGCTCCAGTACTTTATTTCAAAGTTGCAAGAGACCAGCACTGGGAAACAATGAAAGACTATTTTGGGCTGGTTTTCACTTTTTTTGCTTCCACCCCCGTACCCCCCCTCTTTTTTTTTTTTTTTAAACTTAACTTATAAAGTACCACCATGTACCGCTGCTATCACTCTTACTTATTGCGGGTGTTGTGGTTGTTATTTTCCAAGATATGTGACAACAAGAGATTTCCTAAATTACACCTCTACCAAATTAATGCCGTTTCATTGCTTCCTACAGATCCTGGCGCTGGTTTTGCTGCATCCCCCGGAGCCCCAGTCCGCTATCTGCTGGTCCCAGCTTTCTAGAGCAAAAACTGCTGGGAGCATGCACAGGAAATTTATATGCTTCTCCCCTGCTGAGAAAATTACAGAGAGAGGAAACAAAACCAGAATGTGAAAGTGGCACATAAAATAAGAGCAGGTTTGCTGTAAAAACGGTTGCTTTTTGATAACTGCTTGTAAAAACAAAAATTTGCTGTAATTTCCCTGAGTGTAGGACAGGGGTTTCCATGGTTGCTGTTGGTTATCCTGTTTGGAGACTATGAGATAGGCCTATAAGAAGGATGGTAGAGATAAGGAAAGGCCAGGCATAAGTGCATTTGTTATGTGAGGTGGATTAGAGGGTGAATGGGAGCCCCCCTTGGTTCCTGGCTCCCCTTGTCCCTTCCCACAGTACTCAGACAGAAATACCATCCCTATGAGACAGCAAGAGATCTGCTGTCCCCAGGAATGAAATGTTGGAAACCTGGTGCTACGTTTGCAGTGTGCTCGGTCGACTCTGTAAGAAATGTTCCTCATCCATGTTTAAATAAGGGTTTCAAGTCAGGAAAAAGAAGTTGCATTAGAAGAAAAAAATAAAGAAAGCACTTTGGAAAGTTTTAGCTTTCCAAATTGCATCAATTAGACAAAGAGTTTTGTATACAAACTTTGCAAGCCTTTCAAATAATTCAGATATATCCTCTGGTTGTTGCAATCTCTCTCACTCAGCAGTCCCTCTGTGGGAGAAGCAAAAACCATAAAACCTCAGCAAGGACACAGAAAAAAAAAAAAAATTCTTCCATCTCAGTTGTTTATATATACTTGTGCGTTTCCAGAGGTTTAGGCCGCGTTTTGTTTTGCTTCTCTTCTGATACTGCCTAAACATTGTGAGTGGAAAACCAACAGCTGCCTCACATGAGCCCATCGTGCAGCAGTGAAGGCAAAGAAACGAGTATCTACCGAGTAACGTGCACTTCTTGTGGTGTCTGAATTCCCCTTGACTCCAGAGGCAGCCTGAGGATCTGCAAGAATCACAGACCTGGTCTTGAAAGATTATACATACTTCATATATTTATTTTTCCCGTTTATTTGTGTATTTGGAAACATACAGAGACTTGAATGGAGGATCAGTGCATGCCCACATACATGCATATCTACACACAGGGAAGTAAGAGGGTATGCAATGCATGCAACAAATAGTCATGACTTTTCATTTGCACCACAAGAGTGTACCAGAACATTGGTACCAGAGCATCTGACGCTGACCGTGGCATGACCTGGTGCCCGAGTTTCTGCACGAGCTGTACACTAGGAGTGGACTGATGCCAACAGATCCCAGAGTGCTGGGGGTGCCCAAAGAGGGGCTGCGGGTGTGCCTCTGTGCATGTCTCTCATCCAGGCCTCCTCCAAGGCCACTCGTAAGGTCCGCAAGGAGATGCATGCTCAGGTGCTCTTGCCACTGCCTTTCAGGCTTGCCCTACCAGCTCCAAGGTGCTGGCATTTCAATGTCTGGAGAGCAGGGCTTGCAGCTGGATGCACAGCGCAGATGGGGAGAGGCGGTGTAGCCCTGACAGAGCATGAGGGGCAGATCCAGTGGAGTGTGAGGAGGCAGCTATCTAAATTTATCTCCCACAAGATGTGGCAGACAGAAGGCAGCATCCTGCTCCTTTAGGCGTAGTACAAATGCCTAGCAAGAAGAAGTTCCTACAGTGAAAAGATCATGTTTTAAACTGATGATGTAGACACAGGGAATAGAGGAGGAAGTGTACAGTATTAATTTATTGTAGTTGTTGCATTTCTTGGGCAGTTTCACCTACATGGGGCTAAGTACCACTAAGTTTTCCTGTGTGACAGTTGGCTTCCCAAAACTTCAGATGTCTTTGGGGATGCCCTTACATAAAGAAAAAAGAAAAATAGTGAACATCTGGAAACATGCTAGAAAGCTAATTCTGTTTTCTCCAGAGGGTGGAAGTTCCCTCCCCAGATGACAGGGAGGGGCAGGGGGAGCACAGTGAAGGCTGGACTCCCTCGTGGAAAAAGCTCAGGAGTCAGCCTCTTTGTTCACCCAGCCTTGGCTGAAAACGAGAGGAGAGAAGGGAAGCGTGGGCAGATCCAGGAGCAGGGGTGCTCCCCCAGCCCCAGAGGCTGCCCCTGGAGCAGGGAAGTGCAATGCCGCTTCCCACTGTTTTACAAACGAATGAAGGCACACACCTTCCTGCCTGTAACAACTTCCTTTTTTTAAAATATGTGCCTGATGCTATTTTAATAATATTGAGGATAGAATATTTTACATTTATGTTTCTCTTTTTATAAACGTTTCAGAGTCTTCTCTTTTCTCCACTGTTTGTTGCTCACAGGGAAAAATATAAGAAGAAAGCATTGACTTTTGAGCCTAAATTAGAATTTTGACAACTTTTAGTTTGCCAGTGATGACGATTAGCACAATTTACTGTGCAGTTACTCAGTGCTATTGCAGTGGAGTTTCATAAAAGCTGCAATTACAAAACAGATGAGACACTCTGTATTACGTAGAGGAGGCAGTGGTGTCACTGTAGAGGCGGTCTGGGTGACACATAGACTCCAATATCAGAAGGTGAAGAAATGGACCCTGAAACCAAACATTCACCAAGGCCAAGATGCAGAGTGTTTATCAGGTGTTTATCATTCCATTCTCAAAGCTCAAGCTCTCAGTGTGTGGGAAAGTAAGTTTCTCACCGGCAGTAGCCGCAGCCTACTGACTACAGCTGACAGTGGAAAATAACCTCAGATCAGGCTGTCAGCATCCACAGCAGTGGTGCAATCTTCGTGGTTCTACTGCCAAGATGGTCAGGAACCAGGGCTTGTTGCAGACTCCTATGTGCTCTTCGTAGTCAGTAAGAGGTTCAAGACATCACTTTAAGAAGCACCAGTTGAAACCTCAGTTCTTAATTCATTTAATATAGGTAAATCTACCTCCTTGTTATACTAGAACTTGAAGCAACTCAAGGAAACATCTTTCTTGTTTGTTCACTATACACTCTCAACCGCATTGTGGGCTCAGTGAGCTTCACTGCTTGTCTCTTTTCTCTGACTGTTTAGGTTTTTCTTGGTGCTCCACCACATGAGTGAGTCTTTTATGCAACAGAGGTGAGAAAATACTCCAATAAAATGGGATGACAAGATTGTGAAACCACTGATGGTGTCAAAGGGCATTTGACAGGCATGACCTTTGAAATCAGATTGATTTTTTTGACTAGATTTCAAAGCAATAAGATGTCTGACTTCTCAGGATTTTCACCAAAATTATTTTTTTTGGTAGGCCCTTCGAAGCATGCAATGACTTGGAGACACAGCACTGAAGCAGGTCTTTCTGTACACCTCATGAGCCTGATCTCAGACATCTTTCTAATTTAGGTTTAAATATATATTTTCTATGGTGAGCGGCTTATGCAGCATATGTATCCAATTTTGTCGCCTGGAAAATCATAGCATCACAGAACCACAGGTTACTTCATGCTGGAAGGGACATAAGGAGGTGCCTGATCCAACCTCCCACTCAAAGCAGGAGCTGCTGTGAGATCAGATCATCTTGCTCAGGATTTCACCCAGCCAGACTTGAAAACTTCTAGGGATGAAGGCTGGACAGCATCTCTGGGCAGCCCATCCCACTGTATGGGTGTCCTCATGGAGAAAGACAATGTCTATCTCCAGTCAGAAGCTCTTGTCTTTCACCTCATGCCCATTGCCTCTCACCCTCCCAGCAGGCTGTGAGCAGCCTGACTTCCTCTCCATAAGCCTCTTATTAGGGGTACTGTTAGGTTCCCCCAAAGCTGTCTCAGCTCCCTGTCCCTCAGCCTCTTGGGGCAGATACATGAGACCTGTGCCTCCCTCCAGGCTAGCCTGACCAGTAAGAACTGAGGTTGTGTGATGTGGCCCTTGTCCCATGCTCCTCACTGCCAGCAAGTGCCTTACCTGCCCACTGCATCCAGCTGTAGGCACTGTCAAGTAAGAAACACGGTGAACAGGTGCAGAGGGCAATGAAAAGGATGAAAACTGATCAGTAGGAAAAGTGGAAGGAACTGGATTTACTAAAGCTGGAAAAGAATGGAGTATGTGTAGAGCAGGAGTGAGGAGAAATGGTAATAAAGGTCTTCTGCTGGGTAGATGTTTGTTATACTGCAAGTGGTGGTCACTTGTCCTTGGTAGCCATTGAGAATAAGAAATAGAAATTATGCACAATTTTCGACACAGATGATGTAGGTTATATAACAGGAAAAACATTAAGAGAAGTAAAAGAACAGGGTGGTGCTACTCTCACACTGCAGGGCCTTAATTTTTATGAAGAGCGTGTATTTTGAGATACTTTTTAATACCCCTTTTTCCTAGATGTTAAACTAGGAAGGAGAGGGATAACCTGTTCCTTCCCTACCATTGCAATCTGCCCAGGGCCCATCAACACGTGCTGGAGGCCTCTGGGGGAGTCAGTTGTGATGTGAGTTACTGGCAGAGCAGAGTTGCCATGCTGTGCTGGATGGTTATTGCTTGCTCTGCAGCCTCGCAGGCAGGATGAACACTGGCAACACAGAACAGTTAACTTGCCATTGCATCCATCAGGGATTGGGGCCTTGTGATCATGGATGCTGTAACTGTTGGAGGAAAAGATGGTCCCTCAACTGAAACACTTAAGCTAAATGAAAAGCAAGGAAAAAGCCCTCACTACATTCAGGGAAGTAGGAAGAAAGATGGAGAAAATAACACTGCTCTTGCAACACAGCTAGGCTCAACATTGCTTGGATATGTCAGCAGCAACCTCTCACAAGCAGCAGCAAAGGAAAACTGTTGGTAGTGTTCACCACGATGCCACAGGCATTTCCTGCTCTAATTATAGATGTTGCGGTATCTTGGGCATGACATGAGGGGGTCATCATACAGACTTGCCCAACTGCTGCTGTGCAGCACGTTGCAATGTACAGGCCTTACATGGCGTGGTCACTAGTGGAGAGTGCTGGGGCTTTCCAGTGGTGACCAGTGTAGCTAATTTGCGGTCAGATGGATGGCAGCCACAGTGAAGAGCTTTCAACTTGTCATTTAAAGTGAAAGGTAAAACCAGGAGGAGACTGTGGGCGTTTGCAAGGACATCCAGGCGGGTGCATGGGAAATGAAGCAGTCACAGCGGCTGCAGGAAGAGCCCGGTTTTTTGCCAGTGTCCTCAGTTAGTAGAACTATTTTTTAAAATTGAAAATAATTGTGGGGTGTTTTGCTTTTAAAGCAGTTTTTTAAAAACCCTGACCAACATTCTTTATGAAATCCTGACTTTGCTTTTTTTTTTTTTTTTTTTTTTTTTTTTTTTTTTTTTTTTTTTTTTTTTTTTTTTATTTTTTTGGGTATAAACTGACCCCTATGGGTCCATAGCTGTAGCTACCGCTCCTGCTCCCCGGCATGCGCCCCAGGGCCAGAGCAGTGCAGCTCCTCATCCTCATCATGAGCGGCGAGAGAACTGCAATCTATTGGCCTGCCCTGAATTTAGGAATTTTGCATGGAGTTTTCCTGCTTGCCCCATATCCACTTCATGCTTGGGAGAGAAAGGAGACAGAGGAATTTTGTCACATATTTTGTATGTTTGATGATTTAAAAGCCCTTTTTTAAACTTTCTTTACCCAGGCCTCCTCGGGCACAGCTTGCCCTCCCTCTCTGAAGAAGCCAGCAGATGTGGGATGCTGCCTGCCCTCCATGGAGGGCTGCCAGAGGCTGCAAGCCACTCTGTCAAGGCTGAACGAGGACAGACATCACACTGCCTATATCAGCCACACACAGGGGAAAACAGCTGGGAAAAGCCAGAACACAAGAGCCTTTGGCTCTGTCTGCAGGAGTCCCTGGGCAGTAGTGAACCTTTATAAGGGTTCGCAGGGGCTGCCATGGTCTAGGAGGGAGGCCTGGCATGGAGACTGGGGCAAAACTATAGGTCCTGTGTGCAAACCATCAGGGTTTGCTGGATGTCAGGTCACCTGAGGACAAGAGCCAGGAAACAAACTGCTCCCAATGGGTCTGGAGGAAGCAGCTAGAAGGGGAACCACAGTGGACCCTGCAGAGCCTCCTTCAGCACAGACTCAGCTACACTTTGAACCTCTCATGTTCAAACCTGCTCTTGTAGGGAAGGTGCATGGTGGGGCCTGGAGTCTGGGCTTCATGTGCCAAAGCTGGCAGCCTGGAAAGTAGAGACAAAAATTTTATATTCCCTGCCCAAGCAGAAGGGAGCCTATGAAAGTCCTTGTGCTCATGCAGTCCATCATACATGATGAATAAGGCAGTAAAAAGTAATGATGATCATCTCGGTTTTACACACAGGAAAGCAGATGGCCAAGAGAGAGAAATGGCTTCGTCTAAGTCCCTGCGAGGAGCGCAGCCCCATTTCCTAAGCTGAGTATTTAGCAGGTAAGTGGGTGTCTCCTGGGGGTGAGAGTTTTCATAGCAGGGGCACCTGTTTATTAGAAAAGAGACAGACTGTTATTTATTTTGCTTCCTTCATGTATTTTACTTCCTCACTGACTTAGTGCATTCCTTGTTTATATTATTTTAATTTCAAAGGAAGGGGTTTGCTGACATATATACAATATAACTGCTTCTCACATCAAATCCTTAGAGAAGTTTTAAAGTTGCTGTTTGGGGTGTATAAATAGGCTCCCTCCTCGCTCCACGAAGGACAGTAATGCATAAACCAGGTGTGACTCCTGGTTTAGAAATGGAAAGCCTAGGGTATTGCTTTTCCAGATTGAGTATCTAAATAAAAGAGGTCACGTTGAAACTTCATAACTCAGGCAAGATAACATACACTAAGAGCTGGGAGCCAAATGGGATGGAAAAAAATGTTGATGAGTCAAGTTCACCTTCTCCACCTACCTCTCTATCTATAAATCAGCTGTAAGAGGAAATAACTCCTTCCAGGAGGCTGTACTGTCATCCAGGTGATGTGTGCCCCTGCACCAGCTGTTGCAGTCACAAGAGGGCTGTGCCTCTGATGGGGTAACATTCTTTATGAGCCTGTAGATGGATCTTGGATTAATTGATCTCTTGCTCTGAATGGGTGGGAATGAAAGACAGAGTTTTTCTCCCAGTCACTGGTAGCACAAGGGTTCCTGCTGCTGTAGTTTCCTTTCTCTGCCCGGGCGTTTGAGCATTTTGCAAAGGTCTGTATGGTGCAGGTAACATCCTTGGCTTTTTTCCTGGTTGTACACCTACAGAAGACCTCAGGCACTGTCCTAAAAGAAACCAGCAGTGCCTTGACCTGACACCACTTTGAGGCAGAAGCTTCTTTTTTGGCTTCTTTCCTTTGCCAGACCTTACCACATAAATGTCACTCCAGCTGCCAGTTCCTTGCAATCTACGCATACAAACGACTTCCTTCTATTTTTGACGTGCTCATAGACACGTGAACGCATTCGCCGTGCCTGCCTAGCTGCGATGAACAGTTGGCGACGGGACACCCTTCTGCTGTCCTCTAGTGGGTGGATTCAGAAGAGCTCGGCAACACTGCAAGGCCCCGGCTCTGGTGGAAACGCTTTCCCAGAGTAAGACCCCCGGGAGCTGCGGGACATGAGGTGTCGGTGCCACCACCGCAAGGCTCCAAGTGTCCAGGCAACCACCGCAGCGTGGACCCTGACGGGTTAGGCAACAGTGACAGTGCAATCTCCCAGTTCTCTTTCTTATAATTTGTGTAGACTGCATGTCTGAAGTAAGTAACTGTTGGCTTTTTGAAGCATTTGCATGTTGAGTGGACGTCGTGAATCCACAGATTAGATTGATTCCTCCCCACTCCTGCTCTGAAATGGTGAGAAACTCCTTCGCATGTGACTGCCTTCACTTTCAGCCCTACCCTGGCCACCCTGTGGCAAGATGAGTCCCCTGGGAATGAGCAGCCAGTTCCAAAGTGGCTTTGAAGGGCTGGGGAGGAGGAGCCCTTCCTATAGGCACTCTCCTCCCTTGGTCATTTCCACCCACAGTTGGGGTTGCTGACCCGTGCAGAGTCATCCCACATCCACATGCTTGTCTGCAGCCAGCTAAGATGGCCTCTAGGATCATTTTGGTGCGATTTTGCCGCTCTGGTTTTCTGGAGCTTTCTGCAGAAGGAACTTGCTCACCTGTGGCTTCAGCAAAGCCTTGTTGGCAGCTGGACCCTGGCTTTGAGAAACTCCTCCAATTTGCCAGGATTTGGAGACCATCAACAGCCTTCATCCCGCATGAAAGACACATTCTCATGAAGTCAGGTCTTCTCTAAAATATATAAAGAGCAGTGCATCTGTGTGGATACATGCATGAGCACTAGAAAATTTCCCAAACACAGCCACCCAGCTGGGCACAATTCTGCTGCAGGAGGAAGCACAGGTGAGTGCAAGGTTACCAGGTGGTGACCAAGCTGCTGACCAGGGGGTTGGTAGTATTTGGGCATGGCAGGACAAATAGGTGACAGGACCCATAAGGGACAGAAATTAATCAGTCAATCATGACTTCTTCTGTCTTGTTGTTCAATAATTTTTAAGACTAGAATTTGCAGTAACTGAATTTGCAAAACCTTTGAAAAGCCTAAGAAAACCTACAGTTCAAAATTTTGCCATAAGAGGGCAGTCTGAGATAACCACGTAAGTAAGTTAACTTGCGCAGACTTGAGATTTTCTTATTTAAAAAAATCCCAACAACAAACAAACTGATAGGAAAGAATGAGTTGTTCCAAACCAGTCTTATGTTTAAGCTTAGAAGGGATTTTTGCAGTTGATGGCACAGAATGAGTGTAAAAGGGGAGCATTTACAGTAAATCCAGTTTAATTCCTCTTTTCCTAGAAAAGACATAAAATGATGTCCAAGCCCAAACTCAGAAGTCAAAGGGATGAGATTCAACTTTGTACAGTTGTATTCTCCTACTAGGAATGTGGGTTTTGAATTTTTCCCTCAGCGGAGAAACTACATGTTCTAAAAAGGGATGTGGACAAGGGCATCACATGGTCACGGTGAAAGAGCCACCACCGCAAGGCAGGGATGGGACATTATCACATCTTCAGAGAAGTGTTTAGAAGGAGCAATCAGGTCTCACTCCCTGCTGAGGACACTAGGTCCTGCCAAAAGGGGACTGCCAACCACGATCCCCCTAGTTCCTGCAGTTCCTACTGAGTTTTTCTCAGTGCATGTAATCTCTAATGCGTAAAAAGCCAGCCTGGGACAGGGCTTTGAAAGGTTGCCTGCTGCTAGTCTGATTGCTGGGCTGTGGAAGAGAAAATTTCATTCTCTTTAAGTCCCAACGTGTCTTTCTGTGGTGCTGGGCAGGGCACTTGTTTCCCTTAAGCATAAGACACTAATGAATGGATGCAGGATGCTTCCCACAGTGTTGTTCAATGGCTAGCTCTTGCACAGTGCCTTAAAATGCTACCACAACTGCTCTTCCACGTCAGATATATAATGCACTGGCACTCCAGCCCCTGGCTGCTGTTCTTGGCCATCCCCTGGCACAAGAGGTAGGTCCAGGAGAAAAGAGGATTAGCGTTGTGGAGGCGGCTGCCTCCCAAGGCACTACTGAGGAACTGGTGGGGCAGCAGCAGAGAAGACAACCCCAAAGCTGGCTGCAAGCTTCAGGTCCAGAGCTGGGAGAGATGGTGGGATATCACCTCTTCTTCCCTCCTTTGCTTGGGCATCATGTTAGATCAAAGCAAGCCCAAAACATCTTTTTGTGAAAACATCATTTTGCTATGCTCTTTATCCAATGCAGGCTACAGTTCATGCTTTTATTAGCTCAGGCAAATACATTTGCTTCATGACACATCTCGAGGGCAGCTGTTCAGTCAATAAAAACTGAGGAGAAAGCAAATGTTTTTTATGTCCCAGCATCACCCTGGAGGGCAAAAATAATCAATCATGGCCTCTTTTGCAAGAAGAACCACAAAGGGAGTCAAACACCAGTGGGGGCTGGTGACAGTGTGACACCGAGGCACAGAAGCAGGCTCACATTCAAACCACTGCAGTGCTCAAGGGCAGGAGACTGAACTCCTGGCCTCCAGCTGTAGGGTGTGAATTGCTCTCATAGAAATCAAAAAGCTGCGCTCTGGGCCATGCCACAACAGACTATCATCAGACTGAAAAAGCTTCGAAAGCTCTTCCTGATGTTACTGAAGCTACCAAGCAGAGGTTCAAGTGTGCTCTGGGCAAATTTGACCCCTGGTGTTGGAAAAAAATATCCTTGCACCTAATGTACTGCAGAATCTCCTCAGGTGTAGTTTTAAGAAAATAAACTTCTCATGAACATCTCACAATCACTACAGCCTTCAGGATTTGCTAGATATGTACCTCTATATAAATTAGATGTGCTTTAGCCAAGGCGGTGAAATCTGGCTTCATGCATTGTCGAAAATCAGAAGGGGAGCTTTCAGTCAGGGCTGATTTTAGTTCAAGTTGCTGATTCTGAGTTTGTCCTATTTTACCAATATTTGGTGGTGAGCCTCTGGGCTGCTTGAATTCCCCCCTGCTCTGGCATGGGGAGAGAGGGGAGCCCCATTGTGCTCCCAGATCAGGACATGCAAGCTTGGGTGAGCACGCTGCTCCCTGTGCTCGCTGACCCTGCACGTGGGTGTCCTCAGCAGAGCCCTGCTGTCCCTCTCCTGCACCCATGAGGTGGCAAGACTTGTCTTCTGTTAATATGCCCTTAGTTTTTCCTTGTTTTGAGCTTAATCTCTCTCATATAGGTCAACCTAGAGCTAATTTTGTCCCAGGCGAGGTACTGAGTTGTATGGGAATGGGCAGCAAGATAAAACTGGACTGTGCCACAGCTGTTGGATGCAAAATTAGCTCTGATTTGGTCTTAATCGTTCCAGTTAAAAGTTGTTTGCAGTGCCTTTTTCAACATTGTTTTTCAAGAATGGAAACCACAAATACATTAAATATTTGCTATTTCCTCCTCGAGTCTGCTTTTACTATCACATATAATGTGACAACATAAATTGTTCTAGATAAACCACCAGCAACTCAAAAATAACAGCCTGTGGGAAGAAGGAACTGAAAACTTCCCAACATGTTTCAACCCAAATAATCTGAAAAACACACACACCGATTTCAAGGAGTTTTGGGGGAGAAGACATAGAAGGAACGGAATATTTGGCTCCCATGCTATCAGCATGGGTTTATTGTCTTGTCACAGAAAAAAACAAAACAAAACAAAACAAAACAAAAAACCAAACCAAACCAAACCAAACCAAACCAAACAACCTTTTATTTTGAGCTCAAGTCACAATACATGATCATTAATAAACTTTTTGCTTGGGAAAATCTGAAATAAATCAAATACATACTCAGTCTTACTGTGATTATTGTGTTAAATATAATTGTTTAACCATTAGTTAACAATAGGATGATCTTGCTTTTGATGAGTAAGAGATAGATCTTTAATGACTGTGATCCTTTGTCATCTCTGTCTACCAATTTACCTTTAAAATGGAGAGAGCAGGCGAATAGCTTTGCAGCCCAAAGAGGGTTTGCAGCTTGTTATAAATGCACGCAGAGGCTTCATAAAAGCAAACTGAATTCCTCAGCTGTATACAGGCAGATTCTTTAAATCAGTGCAGTCATGCTCACAAAAGTAAAAAATGGACCTGTCATCTCTGAGGAGCAGTTTGTCCACTGCTACGCTCCCATGGGAAAGGGAAAGGCAATTTTCCCAACAGAAGGAATTGCTCTGTAATGTGAGAGATCATTGAAATGCAAGTAACAAACCAAAACAGATGAAATATGTGCAAAGTAAGTAGATCAAAGACATTGAGATAATTAGTTACTGGTGGTCCAGTTCTCAGAGAAAGACGGTTCATTCACAAAGAAGCCACTGTACCCAACACTTCCCAATATTGGCGTCTGCAGCATGGATTTGCTGATGTTTGTTAATGGGTAAAGACAGAATTATTATCCCAGATAACTGGCTGCCCTAAAAGTTTATGTTCTGTTATAATAATGCCTTGGCATACAAGTACACTTCACTACATTCATAACATTTTAGTTCAAGGAAAAGTACCTAGTCCATTTTTGTATTTACTAATGTGGAAGTTTTGATCTCTATCTGCTAAGCATTCATTTGTTTACAAAGCCATTTCAAAAGAAAATTCAATGGCATTTTGAACCCAAATTCTCTTAATTCTTAGTGCCTGGATACCCATCTTTTTAATCCCATTAGCACATCAGGAATATTTTGGCTGTAAGGACTGTGAGGACGGAAAAGATGAAGCCCTGCGTTAGAGCTGGCTCTTTGTCTGCCTGCACGCTGAGATGGTCTCATCCCCTAAGGAATTAGTGGAATGATATAAAAAAAATGAACGGAATTTGTTCTGCGCTACACACTCTGGTCTGATGGGGAGCTGAGCACCTTGAAGGCACAGTAAGGCTTGTGGCTACAGCGTGATTTCGGTGAGGGGGAGTGAGGCACAAGCCAGGTGTGAACAGTAAATTTTAGTTCCTCTGTGTCTGCAAACCCAAAGGTTTGCCAGGTGGGAGGATTTCCAGGGAGCAGGCACTAAGCTTAAAGGCACCAAGCTGGGAGGAAAGATGCTGAGTGCTCCCTGGGTGTGGCACTGGGCACCTATCTTCTGCCCAAAATACCAAGAACTCAGTTTAGCCATTAGATATCTAAATCTCTTTGAAGATTTGTGTTTGAAGCATCCTAGGGAAGTTGTGTGTTTCTCAGAAAGTTTCAGAGGGGTGCTGAGGATGTTCATCCCACCCATCTCCAGCACCTTCTCCAGCGTGTCCTTTCGACTGCTAAACACTTCAGGAGTGGCTGAGGGCCCAGGGCTGATGGTCCAGGCCCTGCTGTTTTTCTCACTCCTTAAAGGAAAGCAAACTGCTCTCCTGGGGAGTGGACCAGTGTGGTGCAATGGGGTCCAGACACTGGCAAGGAGGTGGGGACAAGTGAGAGGTAAGGTCTCACACGTAGGCAGGTGTTAGTGATTTGACACTTTTGTCATCCTTAGGGGTAATGGAGATGCATGTGAGGAGCAAGCCTGAGCTCTGCAGTATGTGGGATGGGGATAGGGGGCTTTGTGGCAAGAAGGATGCCAGATTCAGGAGGAAGAAGGCAATGTTGGGGTAGAGAACTCTTTCCTCCCCGCTCCTCTCTTTTTCTCTTTCCAAAAACTGTGGCACCACCTTGATAAAGGGAGGGAAGGAGAGAAGGAGAGAGGGAGGGAAGGAGGGAGGGGAGGAGGGAAGGATGGATAGATGGATAATTGTCGAGTGACTAATACATCCTCTTATAGGATTATCCCCCAAGTAATTATATACCAACAAACCATCTTCAAACCCAACAGGCCTCCTACTGTTTCCATTTGAAAATTTGTTACCAGTTAATTCTCCTTTTTGACAACACCTCTGCAACTACAAAAAAACCCCAAACTTGATAAAGGTCTCTCTGTCTATTCATATGAACAAGGGGGCTGCAGCACATCAGCTGTGAGACTTTGGGCTTCAGATCTGGCAAAGACCATACCATTGTCAGTATGTAACTGCGCCTCCAGCTTTAACACTCTCCCAGAGTACTGTTCTCCTGTCGGGTTATGGAGACTAAGCCAAGGGATTTAAGGAGCAGCAAGTGATAGGGGATGAGTGTGAAGGCTTAGTTTACTTGGTTTAGCACAGACCTTTAATTTTAGCCACCACAAACATAATAAGGCCTTTTCTTTATTTATCCATGCAGCCATGGGGCAGAAAGGGCAGCGGAGCTTAAAAGACTTATTCATGCAAGCAGGGCTGCTGTGCTAAGTCCACTATTTACACACTACGAATGTATCTCATTCACATTAATGCAACGTGGAGGAAAATGGATGCAAATCGTGTGTCTCTATCTCCACAGCAGTACAGAGGCTGAAAGTGCAACCAGAAACCAGCAATCTGCATTTTCCCTTCCTCAAAATGGAAAGGCTGAAAAGGTTTCCTAAGCCACCCCAAAACAGAACAAAATTTGCTTGTGTCCTGTGGCTCAGGAACTGCTAAAAAATTTCTCCATCATCTCTCTGCCTGATCTATTTTAAGCAGAATTATTTCACAGCTAAGGGAAAAATAGTTCAAGTCTGAGACTTTATTAGAATTTTTGAAGGATTCCTGAATCTAGTCTCTTGCTTGTGCCAGTCAAATTGGTTTTGCTGAACTTTGGCAAAGTTTATACAGAATATTTCAAGGTGTTACAGGAAAACCTTTGGGCTGTAGGTTGGTGAAACATTGGTACAAGCACAGAAAAAAAGGCAAAAATGTAATTTCTCTTTGCAGGTTGCATCCCTGAAGTGATTTGATTGTACCCATAAACCTTTCTCCTATTGGCACCAGTAAGTCAGAAACTAACGGGGTTTTAAGGTAAGAAGAATTGAAATATCATGGTCAAAACAGCTGTCTTGCTTCCAGAAGCCTGTGGTAGGGCTAGGGGAGGAGTGCTGTGTGACAGGATGCCTCATGGAGGCTCCAGCATCCAGAAGGGACATGGGGACCCTGCCCATGGGTCATGCCTGGTTGTCACTGGTCCCCCCAGCATCTGGGGACACCCAGCAAATGCTGCTGGAGCTGCAACAGCCACTCAGCTGCTCTTTCAGGTGCATTTGGTGCTCCATGCAGCCAGCACTGGTCTGTGTGGAGGCCCTGAGCAAGCAGTCCCAAGCTGTTGCTGGCACTGGGGACACTCGAGCCAGGACGCTGCGCAGCACAGCGGATGCCACTGTGGGAGGACAGAGCAGTATCCTGCTCCTGCACCCTGTCCAACACCAGCCTCCTTTCCCTCCAGCTCCATCATAGCCCACAACAGACTATTAACAGCCTGACAGTCCTACAGGATGAGAATTCCTGAAATAACACCTTTTCCTACCTCTCCCTGCCTGGAGCAGAGTTGTTTGCCAGCGCTACTCAACACAAGGACTAACGTGTACTATGGAAACACCTATTTAAAGAGATAGTTTTTTAGCTACTCCTTTTCATAGCTGTAGTGCCTGGAGAGAAGCCAAGAGTGATTCTTGGGCACCTCTGAGCCCCTGGGTAATTTGACTGTAGCAGAAGCACTGGGCTGTGGGGTCAGGGTGGCACAGGACTGGTTTTATCTGGCTCACAGGTTTACAGTCACTCTTAAAAAAAAAGCAAAAAAGTGGTTTTTTTTTTCTCTCCCCCCTTTTTTTTTTTTTTTTTTTTTTTTTCCCAGCTGATTTTCTGATTTCTCTCCTGGCTTGAACATTTCAAAAAAGGATGCATACCAGGAAGTCACTGTGGGAAAGCTGCAGCCTTTCTTCTTGTCTCTAACAGATTATCAAGGTTGCCGAGATCATAACGTGTTTTTCGTACTGCATTAAACATTTTGAATGTATGCTAAAAATGTTAATATGTTATTGAAGGGTCTGGAATTTTTGTGATGCCTTTGGGCTGTTTGTGCTTCACACAGGATTGCAGGTAAGGGCTTGTTACACTGGCAGAAACATGCACTTAATGAAATGTTATTCTCCTTCTTATTATAGTCAATAAGAGAGCTCAGCAGTCACTCAGCTTTAATGTGTCTTATTTTTTCCTCAAACACTTTGCCCTGGAGCCAGAGGTGCAGTGAGGCTGAGGCAAGAGGGGCATCTCTCCTCTAAGGAAGGCTCTACATGGGTGCAAACAAGCCAAGACCCCTCTGGCTGCTGCAAGCACCTGGGAAAGAAGCCAGGAGATACACAGTGAGTAGAAAGTGACAGCAGCAGCAGAAAGGAGCCCAAAAAGGAAGAGAGGTGGGCACCAAAGGGCACCAGGAATAAAAGCCTTGGAAACAGAAAGAGGTGGTGGGGGCAAGGCGCTCTCTCTGTCAGTGTATTAGCCTGATTTCACTGATGGTCTGATCTTCTCTAAAGCTGCACAGACCCAGTGCCACAGTACAAAGTAGCAAGGAGGCTCCCCAGGAGGTCAAGATGCCCCTGGTTGAAGCCCAGCAACAAAACATGGATGGGAGGACAGATGGCCTGGGGGTGACAGGGCTACATGCAGCACTTCTCACCCAGGGGTCTAGCACCCCAGCAATGAGCCATACCTCAAAGACACAGTCCAGGGGAGATCCAGTTAGTGCCTGTGGGCCTGCTTCACACTAGGAAAGTGGCACAACCCTTTGTGCTTGCAGAAGCCTCTTCTCTCGACAGCTTTGAAGAAGTTGGAAGTAAGCTGGCTGCTCTGCTCAGGTCAGGTAATACCCTGATGGGGTGTCCACCTCAGGAATCCCAGGACCCTTTTGGAGACTTTGGCTTTCCTTTCTGAATAACTTTAGTATCAGTTGTGGTGTGGCTATTTCATTTTCATTGCATATTATTGATTAATATAGTCTTTTACTGGCTCATCTTTATCTTGAAGCCTCAGAGAGCCAGCCAGCAGGCTAAGTTCTCTTGAAGGTATCAGTCAATACCCATGGATAAGTGCTGGAGTATTGCAATATGACTTGAAGCAGCATCAAGTTTCATTTGGGTTTCTGTGTTGGTGTGGGTGGCACGGAGCAGCACGGAGCCCCCAGGCAGGTGCAAAGACAGAACTTTATTTACAAAAAACCCGCCCTTTTTATGCCGTTAGTTGACCATTAGTTTACATACTTTTTAGGCACAACAAACTCATTTTAACCAACCACCAACCCCCCCAGTGCAAACACACAGCATGCCTTGCCTCCTCTATTCCAGCTGAGCCACTCTCCCAGAGCCCTTCTCTGCTTAGCCTAAGTGACAGGCCGGAGCCGTGATGTTACCAGGCCTTCCCTTACAGAGCTGCACCTGTCGGCTACACGTTTCTCAGTTTAGTTTACCTTTATGCAATTTGAAGACGTTAAAGTGGCAAAGGGCACATTCCCAAGTAGCTGCACTCAACATGTAGTCGCAGGCTTTCTTGCTGGATGTTGGCAGGGTCTTATTGCATATCCACAGGCAGCATCTTGGGGGACAGAGCACGTTCAGGCATCAGAGTTGATGGAAAAAATGGCACATACAAGGAGATGGTTCTATATGGCTTTGCAGAAGGGAAGGATTTGGAGGGGGGAGTCACTGGGCTGAGCTGATCATTTCCAAACCACGTTGCATGCCATGGAGCTCAGTGACTTGGCTGGGAGGTGAGTGGTCTCCCCTCCCACCTCTGTTATCACCACCTTGCAGGACTGTGCCCATATTTTGACTCCTGAACGCATGGCCTCAGTGTGGCTGGGCGCTGGTCCCAGCCTCTCTAGCAAGCAGAGCATGTTGTTCCGCCTGTCTGCTTGCAGCTTTTGCCTTTCTTCTGTCCTCCTGCTATTCTATGGCTACCATAAAACTCAGTTCTGACCTTTTTGTCCTCAGCAAGCTATTCATTTAAAATACAAATGGTGTCCTCAAACAGCAGTCATTAATATGAGGCAGCAAATTCTTTTCTTTGTTCTTTATTGTTGATTTCCCCGCACTGGGAAACTGGGTGGCTGGAGATCTACATAGCTGCAGGAGCAGCTTGCTAATTGCATACTTTCAAATACTAATTTGTATGGGTTTGTTTGGGTATTAAGGGAAAAAGAAACAAGGCAGGGGGTGATAAAAAAATGTCAAGGTTATAAACCCCACAGAAGTTCTCTGGCCTGGAATTTTTATGAATTCTTTAAATGTAAATGGCGGGCCCACAGCTGCACATCCGTGCCTCCCGCTGAGCGCCAGGTAGCACGGCGCAATTCGCCCCGCAGACCTTTGGCACAGTGCTCAGCCTGAGGAGCTGAGCTCTGCCCTCGGCCGCCCAGGAGCCAGGGGTGAGATGCCAGCCGGG
>NW_008612729.1:0-14891 GCF_000691845.1 Merops nubicus
ACTGCCCCACCGCCTGCCCCCCGCCTGCTGCGGCCTCCCGCCGAAACGTAGGGAGGGAGTCACACAGATCTCGTGCTCTTTGTAAATGGCTGCTACCGAGCAGTTCACTTTGCTGTGGTCTGTGATTTACAGGATTTATAGGAGATGTACAGCTTTGCCTGCTGTGGGCTGCGGCAATGGTCGACAGGAAAAAGGAAGTTCTGTGCCTTTGATAACTGCCGACAGACAGCTACTTTCCCAGGCTGCTGGAAGCAGTAGAGCTGACCCGGGCAAAAGACTCTGAGCTAAGGAGCCAAAGAGCAGTGTTTGCAGAGGAGGCAGTCTTCCTGGGGGGTGGGGAGTTCCCCCCTTAGGGACTGGTAAATAAATGTAAGTTTTATCTGTTAGCCACCTGCTTACATCAAAATTGCTTAAATTCTCTTCACAATTTTCTGCTAGGAAAACAGAAATTTCACAAACAGTACATTGTTACCCAGACTTTACATCCTTGATCTGAGGATAGTCCTCGGGCTGGATTCTGTGTTGGATGTGTCAGATGGTGAATTCTCCTGCGGAACGCCAGGATGATCTAGAACTGATGTAATGAGTTTGATGATTGGGAAACTCAAATCAATTATGCTTACTGAGCCCAGTAAAAATCAGAAGAGATCATGGTTTCCAGGTTAAAAACCTTTGCTCTACTTTAAAAGGCTCCAAGTTAATCTTTCTCTATCTAGTAGTCAGAATGACCAGAACAGGTAATTTTTAACCACTAGCCATTGACTTGCAAGGGTCACAACATTTCCCCTTCAGTGATCTACGCTGTCCTAGCTCTACACAGGCCTCACCTTTGTCTATTACCCTGTGGTATTAGTGCAGGTAAATGTGCTTCCTTGAATGTTTAAGAAGGTTGGTGCCCCTTGAATATGGCAGTAATCTGGGACAAGCAGAGAAATTGCTCTGCTTTGAACCCAAGGATTCATGAAGCAATCGCCTCTCAAAAATTGGCCATATCCAAAACTGATCCAAGTCAGCATAGATCCACTGAAATTAATAGGTCACAGCAAAGGGATAAATTCAGTTACATTGTTGAAGATGTGTCATTTTTTTTCCATAAAAGGATCTGGCCTAAATGCCTGACCCAGATTTGTCTGAAAGTTTGAAACCAAGTAAGCCATGCCCACCGCTATTGTAACAGGATTTTTCCATAGATGAAATAACCATTCCCAAACCAGCTTAATCGTATTGATTATGTGCTCATTAAAGATAGAGCTGGAGTAAAGCCATAAAGATACACCTCAAGTTCTCATACGTGAATGGCCATCAGTGCAACAGTTCTGAGGATGCAATCTAGGGAAGAAAAATGGTTAAATATCAGAGTTCCAGAAGATTGCAGAATTGAGGTCTCCTTGGACTGATGCCTCAGTAGGTCCGTTTTAAAACTCTGTGCCTTATAGCATCAGAATCTCTAACTCCCTCCTCAGCCGAGGGTCTAGTTCCCCATCTCCCTCAAAACTGCAACTGGCCTTACCCTGAGGTTTGTGATCAATTAGGTGTGTGTGTAACTTGAGGTCTCAGGCCATACAAAGGAGGAAGAGAAACATCTCCCCAATCCACTCACTCCACCCACCCATTCGATATGCGCATCATGACCTTTCTCTGTGGAATTCTTCACATACAGTTCAGACTATTCTGATTTTAAATTGGGGGAGGGACAGGGAGGAGAATTGATTCTGGAGAGCCTCTTTCAGGTCATGCAAAAAAAACCTGATTTGAAAGTCTTTAGTTTGCACTGAATGGTGAAACTGACTTTTGAAATCTACTCTAAATAAACAAAGTAATTGTGTTTTTAAGCCCTCTCAAACAGGTTTTCTAAATGAGCTTCGTGGAACACATGGTGTATTTATGATCAAAATTAACCATCTGCAAAGAAGGTTTATTCTTCCAAAGGGATTTATACCACTCACAGACCCTTATAGGCCCATATAATTTCAAAACAAGGTAAAATAGTTCTCCTAATACACTAGTACGAGCCTCACGCACACAATATTTAACCCTTTCTTCAGTTTTGTAACTACAGTCACCTCCAGCTTCTCGCTGTTTGTTAAATCCTCCTCATGTGAAAAACTTCCTGACACAGCCTGAATTTTGCCCCTGCGGCAAGCTCCTACTCCTTCAGTTTTGGAGTTCTTCTTTCACTCTTCCCACATAGAAAAGACTGTTCCTCAGATTTCTGTTTCACCCTTTGTATCCTCCACATTTTATATAAAAAAAATTATAGGAAAGAGCTCTTTGATGGATGAACCTTCATCCTCCATGTAGCGACACCCTAGTCAACAGGAGCTATGCACGTAAAATGGAATGACAGAATAATTTAGGTTGGAAGGGACCACTGGAGGTCACAGCACTCAGTTCTCTGCTCTGAGCAGTGACAACTTCAAAGTTAGATTGAACTTCAAAGTTAGATCATTTTGCTTGGGGTCATACCTACATATTTTCAAGGGAAGAATTTGGCCCTCAGATGAACGTGCAATGTGTATTGCATTATTTGTCCTTGTGCCACCCATAGGAACATTAAAACAAATCAGTTCCTTTTTTTTTTTTCCAGGAATTTCCAAATATGTTGGCATTTAATTCCAAAGCAGTGGACCCAAACGTGTCTGCAACAGTAATGAATGTTGCAATGCTGTTTCAGACTCTCACCAGCAGTTCCATGTGTACTTCACTCACAGTTGCAGGTTGCCATTTTGAGGAAAACAGCTTTTTTTTCCAGAAACACAACCCCAAACATACCTCAAGTAAGTGGTGTTCCCTCTGTGATTAAAAGTAGCACATTTTCGTCTTTCTTTTCTGTTTTTGGACAATATGTGACATTTCTGGTTTGTTTGTTTTTTTTTTTTTTTTGGAGGTCTTTCACCCCCTTTTTACGATTAAGTAAATTCTCAGATACCTTCTGCAGACTTAAAATGCACATCCATAATTTCAGAGTGGTATATAGACTCTGCACACAGGATTCCTGTATAATTGTACAGGTGATATTTAAATTAGCATTTCCCCAAAACCTTGTTCCACTGTTACAGGCACCCTATGAACAAGTACTACTATTTCTACTACTAATTCTGTCATCTTTATACTGTGTGCACATACAAGTCCCAGGTGAGAGACTTTTCACAAAAAACAAGCAGTACTAACACCAACACCAAGGCAGTCCCTGCTTCAGAGAGGGTTTCTGAATGGATCAAGAGCAGAAGGTAACACAAATGTTGAGAGCACCTTTGAAAAGCCCTAACTGCTGCAACTCTGAAGACAAGAGCTGTAACTGGGGGTGTATGTTTCCCTGCACTACAGGAAGTCTATCAGCAGTAACAACCACGGCACAGCTGGGCCCCCTGCACAAGAGCTCTGCACACACAGACTGGACAGAGAGACAATGCTGTAGATGCTGTCCTGGTCTTTCAGAAGTTAGTGGAAATGTTTCTTTTGACTTCAATAGATCCTGTTTTGGTCTGATGTTTAGTGATTCACTCCAGAATTTCCCCAGTCCTATTCCTGTTAAGGTCTTTATAAGGATGCAAAGTGAGACGCTACCCGTGCATCCAAGCAGCTGCACAGCCAGCTGAGCTTGGCACGTAGCCATGGTCTCTCTTCCCATACTGCACCTGGCGCCAGGTAGCACGGATTACTGGCACGTTTAATTTAAAAGCTAGTGATTAGGACTGTGTTGTTACAAAACTCTTAATTTCACAGCTTCTCCAGGACCCTCTCATACATCACAGAATGTGAAAGCTAAAACTCAGGCACGTGTTCTTTTTCTTTTCCTGTCTTATTTAATTCTCTGCTTCCCTACTAAAGGTCACCTGTTGGCATTATTAATTTGTGCTTTGTGCTAATTAAAGTCTTTAACAAGACTGGAAAAGGTTATAATGAAGCAGTCGGATCATCTACATTAGGCAACTCACATTGTTTTACAGCTAAGGTTATAAAAATGTGTCATTAAACCCCTGAAAATTATAAATTCTGGAGTTTTACATAAGGGGAAAAAACTATTCTTGAACAGTATATGGAGTGATAAGACTGCTAAGGACCTATAACTACAGCTTTGTTATTCCATGGAAAGCACAGTTCAGTGCCTTCTTTTATTCCTGACTGCTGATGTTACTGTTTGCATTACTGGTGTATGTGAGACTGGAGCTACACTGTGATGATAAGACAGCACTTCAGGAAACAGTAGGAAATAGTTCTTGCCATGACAAATTTGCAGTCCAAGCAGAGGACAGCCTAAGGAGAAAAGACATGCTGTAACCTGCTAAAGACAAGGGCGTTGCAGTGGCTTTCTCCTTCAGCTGCTCCTCATTCCATGAAGTGCATTACGTGTTTGAATCTAGCCGCTGCAGGACCCTTCTCTCAAAAGGAGAGCTCTGGCTCTTAGAGCTCATATGTTGTGGCCTGTTTCATCTCACCCTGGCAGCAGTGAGGGAGAACACCTTAACAGGAGGAGAAGCCACATTTGTCTTCTGTCGGAGGTCTAGTTATACTAAAGCTGGAAAGCAAGGAGAGTGCCAGACAGAATTTTTTCCAGATTTGACTTTGCAGTGCTTTTCTGCTGCTGGATGGACACATCCAGCCAAAACCCATGAAGTGATCTGGTTCCTCACTTTTGTGAAGTATCACATTGAAAACTTTGCTTTTTTTAAAAAAAAAAACAAAACAAAGTATTTATGTTCTGATACATTACAAAGTATTTATGTTCTGATGGAATGGAAGCATGGTAATGGAAGTAAGCAATGAAAAACTAATTTGTTAGCTATCAGGAAAGTTATTGTACTGAAGGGGTGAGTTTATGTTTAGAGAAATCTCAGGTTTGAATACCATAGCACCCTTAAAAAAAATGTTACATTTATCATGGCCTAAATTTGATGGTTTCTATTTGTGAAGCATCACATTGAAAACTTTGCTTTTTTTTAAAAAAAAAACAAAACAAAGTATGTTCTGATACATTACAAAGTATTTATGTTCTGATGGAATGGAAGCATGGTAATGGAAGTAAGCAATGAAAAACTAATTTGTTAGCTATCAGGAAAGTTATTGTACTGAAGGGGTGAGTTTATGTTTAGAGAAATCTCAGGTTTGAATACCATAGCACCCTTAACAAAAATGTTACATTTATCATGGCCTAAATTTGATGGTTTCTACAATGGTCTAGTTGTTGATTATCTGGGTGAGGTCCTGAAACGTGTGTAACTAACTCGTCATTTTGCCATTGCTGTTCAAACAGGCTCAACCAAATTCAGACTTTTCCCCTCATCTCACAGTGGTGCTGTAAAGTAAAACCCATTAAAAATGTGACAGGATCTGAGAGTCCTAAAAATTCCTGTTAAGAAAAGACTGTAGATCAAAATTAAAAAAAAGAAAAAAGATTGGTAAGACCTAGCAGTGAACAGTAAGATTAGCCCTGCGACCTGAGGAACTGAGGAGATCAGTCTCCTGGAAGAAGTAAGCAATTATTATGAACAGAGTAAACACTCTTCATCTCAGTGCTAAGCACAACAGGCAGCTGAAACCCCCTGTATCTTGCATTTTCCCTATCCACACGTGCTCTCTCTGAAGGGACAGAGCAAATTGAGATTTCAGATGGTTTTTTCCATTCCTTAGTCTGACTAAAGGTGACTCTGGCTCTGTGCAGTGAGGGCCATCTCCCTCCCCCAGATCAATATTTTAATATGACTTATCAGAAAGAGAATGAATTGTTTACTTTAAATCCTCAGGACCCCATAAAGGGCGAGGGAAAGGTGTCACTGGAAACAGAGGCTTTCAACCGCTGGCCACTGCCGGGAGCTCGGAGGAGAAAACCAAGACCTCCAAAGATCCAGATCCAGTGACATTCAGCAAAATGCCATGCAGGAGAATCTCAGTTCTGCCGAGCCCTGACGACTCACCAGAGGATCCTTTGGCAGTTGTGTCAGATGGTAAGTGCCTTCCTGTGCTTGAGTCATGTGAGGAAAGGGAAATAGTAATAAAATGTATTAACAGAAATAAACCGGCACGGGTGAATTTTGAATACTAAGCACTTCAGCATAACAAAATATCTGCAAATGCCTGTGGCCTGCCTCTGTAATTTAACAGGCTTTGATGTCTCCCACATGGTGATCTCTGCCTGGACTTTTAAAGGAATTTGGCTTTTGCTAGTGTCAGTGGGCAAGCCAACTTAAATGTTTATTGTTTAGAGAACAAAGGGGTGGCCGGGAAGCTAACAGTTAAGTGTGGTTAGACTTCACCAGTGTCACAGGAATGCTTCCAAGTCCAGAGACACAAAAAGGACAAGTTCTGTGATCCATCAGGATACTTCTTGAAAAACCCTCCTGTTCTTCACAATGATCTTCTCAACTGGAACATTCCAATAATATTCTTTGTACAAATGTCCAGAAGAAGAGAAGCAAAAAGTGGATTTTTTTTTCTCTGATGTTTATACTTCACTTTCACCCTGATCTGTAACTTGCCTGTTGTTTTGGGGTCTTTCCTCCACTGCAGTACTAAAACCCAGTGGCCATTTCTCTTTCTTTCATTACCTTTTATCTTGGAAATATTCCTGTTGAATTGCTGGAAGCTTCCATGTAGTTGTGGAATGATAAAACAGCCTGCTTGCAGCTGCATCATTTGTCTGGCTACCGACTGTCATATACATTTCACAGTAAAGTCTAGAGGCACTTCTGCCAAGGCTCTGCTGCTCCTTGCACTGTGTCTGCCAGCGTTTGTCAGGCTTTTCCTCAGAGAGCTTCATTAGAGTAAGATCCTGCCTGACCTTTCTCCTCTGCTGCAGAGAGAAAGCTGAATAACTGTGAATGAGGAAAGGTAAGGGGAAAACCTCTAATATTGTGATGAATTAGAAAGCCATGTACAGTACTTAGGTTCCTTTGGAATTCATTTCTCATTATCACCAGCCAAAGCAGAGGCACGTTTATTAAAAATAGACCCTTGGACCTCAGGTCTCCACCTGCAAGCTGCATCCTGACTCGACAGACTATGTGCTGGGTGTGACTGTGTATCTGGCATCATTAATTCAAAAGTGTTGTTTGATGCACAGGGTGTTCTGCAGCTCCCTTCCTTCTTTTAGAGCAGAATCTGTGCTTGCCCAGTGGCCTGACCCGTGGACCTGCAGATCTGCCTGACCATGCTGAGCATGCGTTCAAACGCACAACTCTTTTCCACTGCAGCCCAGACAGACCCAGAACACAAACAGTGAGGGATGAAAAGCACGTGGGAAAGCTTCAGCCCTGCCCAAGCATTTGTAGACTTGCTTCCTGGGCACGGATGGGAATGGCAGAGCAGTTGTAATAAGCACATTTGAAAAAGCAAACCATCTGACCTGGTAACCATCCAAAGAAGGTTCATTTCTCTGCTCTTTACCAGTCAAGGGCCATTCTGGACTCAGCTCCTACTGCCAGCTCATGCCTTCACTGAGGTTTGATTAGAGGTACTTGCAAATTTGCAGTTAAACTGGCCCAAAGCCCTAATGAGCCTGCATTGACCAATTAACACTGGTTGAACAAGATTACATCATGAAAAAGATCCAGAAAAGACAGAAAGTTGGATGAAAGTGTAAGGACTGGAGAGGAGATCGCTGTTAGGCTGCACAGAGCACGCAGGTGGCTCAGGCGTACGCTGTTCCTGCAGGCAGGCAGCTGGTTTATGTGCATCCATGCCTCCCCTCTGCCAGCACGTCAGCTTCTGATGCTGTAGAACAGAGTGAGATAAATTTCCCTACCTGACGATCTGTGTATGAACAACTGTATTTAGGAGCCCTGTGCCCCCACCCTTAACACTTTCCAGTTACACCTCCTTCCACCCTCTGAAACCAGCGCTGCTGTTCCTGCAGTAGCCCCCAAGCTGCATCTCATCTGCAGAGCAGACTCTTCTCCTTCAGAGCACCATGTTCTGCTCCCCACGGGCCCCGGGGCTTGGGCTGGCCTGGCGGCAGTGGCCCCACAGAACCCCTTCTGCCGGGGTGCGCAGAGCCGCTCCTCCCCCAGGCTGCCGCGTGCCCCGGCCGGAGCTGGGGCCTGCCTCCCCTACATGGCAACGGCTTGGTCTCAACGAGCACAGAAATGTGATTTTCCTCCACAGCTGTGCCACATGCAGCAACCACACCTCAAATGGTGAGATTTTACAAAGAGCTGATGATTGATAGACATTTGTCCCCCTCTCCCATTGCTCAGCCGGAATGCATCTCGCCTAGATGATCACACGACTTGACAGTCTCTATAGATGGAGGAGGAAGCAAATACATGGAAGAGTAAGATCCAAAGGGTACTACTATTCACCCGAGCTCTGGCTTCTAATCTCCTCCCTTCCCTCTGCTCTTCTTGCTCTGTTTTCTCTGCTCCTCTGCAGCACTCAGGAGTCATGCCGACGCATAACTGAATTTCCACAGCTTTACATATCCCTGTGACCCTCAGTTACTGTTTGTGTGCTCTTAGACGAACAGGAGCTTGGACAGGATCTTGTACACTCCTCGAGAATGTGCAGAACTGTTATTAGACTTGCAGGCTAAACAAATGCAGAAGCACATTCTGTCCTATCAAACCAAACAACTGTCCTGGGGAGAATGGAAACACACAGTCAGGTGTATTTAGTTACACTGCTTAATCCACTGTCGCATAGGTGTTGGTGTGTCAGAGAAGAACTTGCACTCAATAAAACAGGTGAAGTGGGACTGGGAGTACAGACGAACTTGCTGTCTTGTAAGTGGGCTACCTCTATATGAGAAACAAATACAAGCTTTAGCATTGTGCTTCCTCAGATCTAACAAAGCTCTGTGAAAGTCAGGCACTTATTCTGAGCTGTCTCCATCAATAAGAGAAAGACATAGGCCCTTGCAGAGAATGATTCATCCCTCCCTTCATACATTTGTCTCTTAGGACAGCAGCAATTACTCTCTCGAGGTGCCTGTCCCCTTTGCCTGTAAATGCACACTTAAAGCCACTCAGCTTTCAGATTACTATAGCTGGCTGAGACAAAATATTCACTGCAAAGGAATTCAGAATCCTGTCTCCCACTTCTGTGTTGAGAATCCGGATGCACCACATACAAACATGCATAAACATGGTCTTTTCTCTGCTTTGCAGATCTTTGAAGTTCCCGTGCTGAAGTCTGCAAGGTGTGTATGTTACTTCTTCCATGGATTAACGATCCACTACTACCAGAGCTGTGGAGTGTGACAATGGTGTTTGTGTCCAGTCTATCAAACGCCATTATCACACTAAATAGCTACGGGTAGACAAGACATCCACTCAGAGCCGTATGTGAGCTGCAGCAGTGCATCTCCCACTGCACTGAGGAATGAAGGACCTTTGTACATGCATGTCAGGATGTCTCTGCTCCTGTCTTTTATAAGCAAAAGCACCGTGAGATGAGGGAAATGCATGCACACACTGCCAAAGTCCCACTGTAAAGCACACGAGTCATCTGAAGGGATCATCATAATCTCGTCGTGAGGAATGTGGATTTCATTGGAATCAGTGGGGTTGTGATTACCTCTGAAAAACAAGGCCAGCTTGGGATTTTCTTTTTCCTGTTGAACTGACCAGGACAATACAGTACTGAAGCCAATTAGCTGATGTAGAGAAACTCTGGCTCTTATTCTGGTGGCAAATTAAAACATACTTTTTAAACATCAATGCTCATTACATTTTTTAAACAGGACCCTTGCCAAAATTCTCATAAAGAGCTATTACCTCTAACGTGAAACATTATTGATTCAATTTTCAGATGCTGTCAGCTTTGTTCCCTATCAGAACTGAGCTGTGACAAAAGGTTGGGCCCTAGCCTTTGTCTGAAAGGAGCAGGTAAACGAACTGGGAAGACCAACGCAGTGGGCCAGATCCAAAACATCTGGTAGAGACTGGGCATCTGTAAGACCACTAAGCATCAGCACTAACAAGGAACACTGATCTGTCACCGTTGCAAAACAAGCAACCTCAGTCATCCATAAACACAGCCAGAATCCAGGAGCAACAGAAAGCTTCCAAAGCTACACTCTCCTGCTGCCCAAGACTCAGTAAATCAGAGTAATTTCACACCCACAACATTTTATGGCAGACCCACAGTGAAAGCAGCAGAGCTGCAGATAATTATGGCTTATTTTTCAAAAGGTCTTTGCTAAGAACAAGCTTCTAGCTGAGGGCATCGTTGTGCCGGTGATTTGGAGAGCAGGGGTGGGCAAGAAAGCAGAAAACTCCTGTCCCTGGCTTTGCAGGAGGAAAGCAAAAGTGACCTTGTCTGCAAGGCCCTCTCTGTAATGTTTTCACAGCAGCTACTTTTCTTCACAGTCTTTGACTGAGACAGAAATGAAGTCCCTTCCTGCTCTCATCCCACCTGCACTGCTCTCTAGAGAGCCTGCACCCAGTCTTGCTTGCCCTTCTCCTGATTACCATGATTTTTTGATTTGAAGAACACCTTATGCTGTTTCTGACCTTGCACTCACTAAGCCCCACGTGCTGCTTGCCTGAGCACAATATTCAGAGCCCATCAGCAGAAAGACCTGGAGATTAGGGCTGTCACTTTGGACTAGCCTTACACTTTGCAATGGCATCACAGCTTATTCCACGTCATTCATTCTTTTTACAGATGCAAAACGTGCCTCACCACTGCTGGTACTCCAGTGGTGGAATGGCAGTACAGGCTTGCCAGCTTCTACTAGAAAAGTTATTAAAGGAAACACATGTAAAATATTCAGTCAAACATCCACGGGCAAAGAGCTCCTAACCTTCCCCTGGTGCTGTGTGGCAGGACAGCAGTGTAGATATTAATTCTCTTTGCCTATTACTGGCTTACTGCTACGCTCTAGAGCAACATGACCTTTAAAACACCCACACAAGTATTAGATACACTGAAGTTTCATGAAGAGGACAAAACAAGAAGAAATTAAGGCTTAATGGAGCTGGATCCCTGCAGTTCACTGCTGGGTTATTTGAGGTTAAGTTGTGGGAGCTCTACTGAAAAGCTCCAGTAAGAACCACATATGATTTTCTCTTGCTATGTGGTACAAGGAATGGATTGGGAAATAATACTGCCCGCTCTCCAGCAGGGTCCTCCACCTTACATCTCCTTCACGTGGGTAAATAAATACTCAGGCACAGCACTGGGAACACACCAGCTGCCTGCTGCAGCAGCACGCTCCGGGGCGCTGGGCCGAGCCCTCTGCGCGGCAGGCGCTGCCGTGATGCGGCCAGCACAGACTGCTCAGACAGAGAGCACACCTGGAAGCTTAGCAGTCCACCACTGCATTTGGAAACTTGGCATGGACAACATTCTAACTACTGTGGCAATGTTCTACCTTCCCACACAGCTTAAAAAATGCTGCAGATATTTTGGTTAAAATTTTCTTGAGTTACCGGTTTTAGAGAAAATTCTCCTGTACTCCAGGCATATCTCCCCATATTTCAGGACCAGGTTGTTTTCGATACTCACTCACTCTCTCTTTGAGGAGAAGATCTGAAGCTGGAATCAGTCTACAGCTGACTCCCAGCAACTGGTTTTCAAAGTGCGAGCTGTTGCCCCGATATACTCCGATTCATTCACTGCACCCACTGAACACTTCTGAACACCAACATCACATTTTCAAACGTACCCAGGGTTCTGTCTCAAAAGGGACCAAGATCGGGTTCAACTGAGCCAGAAAGTTCTAAGAATTACAGACATTTTTGGGAAAAAAGATCAACTTAAGAGTTACATGTGTAATATTTCGTGGATATGACTCACGCTCTGAAATGTCTTAGATGTTTTCGAAAAACTTTACCACTTCAGCTCAGATCTTTTTTAAGCACTTAAAAATTGCAAAATAATAGCTGACATTATCAGTTTACATATGGGGACACATATATCTAAAACCCCAACACCTACAGGACATCCGTGTGATTAAATACTTTTGAACAAGAAGAAACATCCTGTAGAAGCTTTATTGACTCCATTCTTGGATGTTTTATCATTGTTAGTCTGTGTAATAGGATTTAAATCACAAAGCATCAGTGCTTCAGCATAAACTACAGTGGTGCCCTGTAAAAAGCCCAAGGTTTTAAAATTGCTATCAGGACACAGTGCAATTCATCCACTCTGTGTGCACCTAAGAATATTCATCAACAGAACAATGAAAATGCTATTAGCAAGAACCAACCTCTAAGTGCTCCTTTAAAAAACGGTTCCAGTTTCTGCTCTGCTCCCTCTCTGCAGAGATGAGATGTGTTTGTTGGATTGCTCACCAGCCCCACTCGGGTTGCTGTATGGGAAAGTCCAGAGGCAGACTCTGGCCCAGGGTAAAGCGCTGTCTGCAAATCACGTCGCTGCTTCTCCCATTGATCTCGATGTGCCATTAAACCCAGAGCCCCCCAGAACACTGTTTACCTACTGAAAATCATTCTTTCACTGCTTGTGATTTTGCAGCCCTCCAGCTGACACACATCGGTAACGCAAGTGCCCCAAGGTAAAACCACTGTTCTACTAGGGGAACCCCTCCCCTGCCATGGAAGTCAGTCAATATAAATATGGCCAAACTTTCTTCTCCCAGTCTGACTTCTTGGTTGAGACCTTTGGATAAAGTTAAGTTTAGATACATTCAGTTTTCATTTTTTTTCAGATAGCCAGGAAATACTTCCTGATACAGGGTATGCATTTTCTGTAACAGCAAGCCTACAGTGAGTAGAGTGGATAGTTATCAGTCTAGAAAGAACAACAAGTATTAACAAAGTACTTTTTAGAAAAATCTGACATAAAAATTCAGACATGGGCAGGCAAACAGTCTGTTTATGATTATCTACCATTAGATTTTCTCATGCACACAGGAGCTCCACCTGTGTCGCTGTCAGACTATCTGAATTTTAAGCTCTTTATACTGTGACCCAGACACATCAGTGAGGAACTGTGGATATTTTCAACCTGCACAGACAAAGTGCCCCTGCCACAGAGTTCCCACCTGTCAAACAAGGCAGACAGGAGGGCAGAACAGATAGCTCAGCAACTGTGAAAGAGGGTGGGGGAACAAGGAAACAAATAAACGGCACAGACCCAATTCTCTGCTTCCCTTAGATAAGCCAGAGAGCAATCACCTGAGCACCAGACAGAGCAAGGTTTTAAAGCTTGTCTAGATGACTCTAACCTGAGCTAATCAGTCAAGCACGTTCTGCTTTTGGTAGCTATTAATGTACAATTATTTCAGTGTAATTGAAATTGAGCTGAACTCAAGGGCAATGACTGAATTTTAACAGGATCATGTGACATTATTATAACTGAAGCTTTGGTTCTACTACAGGAAAATGACAGCTTCACACCAGCCTATTGCCAGGTTTTCCTATTATCATCAGTGAGCCTCTCCAGTGACAGGAATTCAGGAATTGTGACTCACACAGTGTTTAATACAGCAGCAATGTAATATGTTTACAAACAAAATATGCTCAAAAAACTCCTGAGCAGTGGAAGAGCATCTATTATAGCTGGGTGCATGTCTATTTAATCCAGATATGATGGCTTGTTATTATATAATGCTTCATGTACACATTTACTCTCTGTGATCAATAATAAGAAAGTTAAAACTAGCTTCTGAGTACAGATGTCAAGTCCAATTGAATGAGTAATGAAAAATACTAAATCCATCCAAACAGAAATATAACCAGAATGTGGCCTGAGTCCTGGATTAACATTCCCTCTGTGGGCCTGGAGGACAGTTTGCCACAGAGAGAAACTTTCCAAAAGACTCATTCATGCTCCCTGCCAGGGGACAGGAATGTCATCATCTTCTCTTTAGAGGGCAACACAGAGCCCAGAGCCTTTGTTCCATGGAGATGTGGAGCAAAACCATTCAGATCTACGGTTTCTGCTGGGCTTATTTTGGCCAAAAGTTGTAAACAACATTTTATTCAAGTTTTTGATTAATAAATAAGGAAGAAAGCTATCCCTGCAAACAGCTGCAGGGATGGAGCTATGGGCACAGGTGCTCCAAGCATCCATCTGAGCTTAGCCACTTGCAGGATGGAGATGTCCATCCTTCCAGACAACGGTAATATTCACTGTGTCTGTGCTGTCACCAGCACTGAACACTCCAGGCAAATGCAGTAAGGTGATGTCTTCACACAGGCATGAAATGACAACACTAACTCTCGGAGGCTGTGTGGGCTGGGCAGTGCTGGTTTCTCAATAGCCTGTCTCTTGGAAATCATAAAGATGGGAAGCAGAACACCCAAGAGGGAAAGACTAAAGGCAGCATCCTTCCCAGAGATCCTAGATGCCATCATCACACTTGGCATTTCTTGACCAAGCGAAAACTGTCTACTTAAAAAAGCTAGGGAAGCACTTTCCAGCTCCTACAGGACAGACAGGAGTCAAAGTCAGGGTGTCCTGCAAACACACACCCATGCACAGCTGGATCAGGCATAACTCTCAACTGAGCCCCCTCTACTTACAGCAGCGCACGAGGCAGTTCAAGTTCAATGGCTATACCAGGTCTCACTTATTTTATGCAGGCTTCTTACTTTGTGCATTGGCTTTGATGAACAAGCAGCCTCATAACTGGGGTGTGTTCCACCCACCATCCAGCACACTGCTGACAAGGGAAGAGCTGTGGACATCATCCATCTTGACTTTGCCAAGGCCTTTGACACTGTCCCCCACAGCATCCTCCCTTCTAAGCTGGAGAGAGATGGGTTTGGTGGGGACTGTTCAGTGGATAAGAAACTGGCTGTAGGGCTGCACCCAGAGAGTCGTGGTCAATGGCTTGGTGTCTAGCTGGGCACAAGTGACCAGTGGTGTCCCTCAGGGGTCCGTGCTGGGACTGGTGGTGTTTGACATCTTCATCAGTGACAGACAGTGGCACCAAGTCACCCTCAGCAAGTTTGCTGACAACACTGAGCTGGGGGGTGCAGCTGACA
>NW_008612730.1:0-12818 GCF_000691845.1 Merops nubicus
AGAGCGTACCCCCAAAGAAGTCCATGAGCTGAAAGGAATGATTAGTATGGGGCTGAACCCCTTTGAAAGTTGACTCCCTGAACGCTCTCCAGGTCTTTTTGAGGTAGGGGGGGTGAGGGGGGAGCAGCCGGCACTTTTTTTTATGGACATCAATGGAGAAGAATGCACATCTGCAGGTAGCTCCTGGGTGCAGAGAGGTGGGTGTCTGCCTGAACCCTGTGTCCCAGCCCAGCCTGCCTGACCCTCTATTTGGTGCTGAGGAGGGAGAGGTAGCCACAAATCACTGATGCTGGCAGCTCCAGGGGGGTCCTCACTTCTCCAGAGTGGAAGAGCTAGAGCTTGAAGGAGCACACTTGCTGAACATCTCCTTAGGCTTCCCAACTGAGCTAAAACTATTACCACAGTTGAGCCAGGAGATGCCTTTCCTTACTGCAGTCACCTTCAGTGGGTTACCAGAGCTTGGTGGAGCTTGCTTGTCTTTCCAGTTCCCTTTCTGAACGCTCCAGAGGTGCAAGCTCTTTGGATCACTGCCCAGTATCAACAAGCCCACTGAAAAAGCCACACCTGGGGAAAGCTGGACCAGGGCACTTCCAGTGAGGTGGAATTAAGCTAAAGACAATTTAAGCTAAATACACTGAGAGATGTTATGATGGTAAAAACAGTTGACTGCAGAAAAGGCTCTGACAGGAACCCAACACTCAACTAAAACTGCCTTGGTTGGATCCAGATGACAGCCTGGAGAGCCACCCAGCATCGACAGCAACACTCCCACAGTGGTGTAAGCATTGAACGAAGCCTTCAGAGTAAGTGTCAATTTTATGGCTCAGAGGTGTTTAATTCACATCCTGCCTGTGTTGTACTTGTCTGATGTAAAATCCTTCCTGTCTCCTTCCTTTCAGCCTCGTGGGTCATGCTGGGATTTTACCACCAGAAGGAACATGATGCCCAGCTCAGGAACCACAGGCAAGTGTTTTTTGCTTTCTCTGCTCCCTTTGCAAACTAGCAATCCTATCCCCATTGGAACTGAACTCTTTTTGCTTCACCAGCTGAACTGTCCTGCCCAAGGCTGGGATCTGTGCACCCTGGTAGCCCTCACCCAGTTCCTGGGCCTGGGTGGAGATGCAGTAATTCAGCCATGGTCCAGGGTCCCTTATAAACCATCAGGGATGTTCAGGCCCAGCTACATCCTGCAGTTTTACCATTTTTCTTAAGTTATTGGCATTCCTGTGTCTAGCAAGAAGATAACACCTGCTCCAGCAACGTGGCCCTCAGCACCATCAGTGGAAGGGGAATGGAAGGACCAAGCACTGCTTTATCAGGGTGAGAATCAGATCTATCTCTTCACATCCTTTTACTTTCCATTTCTTTTTTTTTCCCTTGATCCAAGAGAAACTTCCATCCATGACTCTCCAGCTTCACCTGGCCTGCTTACATGAGCACAGTGGGGGCAAAGCCCCTCATTTGTAGAACATTACTACATAGAATCACTGTGGTTGGAAAGGACCTCTAGGATCATCAAGTCCAACCTTCTTCCCAACATTTCCCTAACCACTAGACCATATTCCCTGCCTTTAGCTAATTTCCCTTCCTTCATCTCTGGAAGACATTAGCCAAAAACCTTCCAGCCTTCATGGCTGAAAACAGTAGCTGGAAAATCCATTAGTCTTATACATTTATTATTGAAAACTCTTAAAGGACCAAACTCTCATTAATCCCTAAATAGAACCAGAATCTCTCCAAACCTGCATCCACATAAATAAACCCAGCCAGTGGCTCTTTCCTCTTTTTCTTTGTTTAAACACAAAGCTGATGGTGCCAAACCCTTTGTTTTGAAGAAGATGCCCCCAGTAGCTCCCAGACAGGGGTTGATGGAAGGACACACTCTGGAACAAGAGGGCTACAGTGGGATATTCACATTCCACTCCTGAAAATGATACAGTGGGAGACAATATAATACTAACATGACAAAGCAACGTGCTGAAAAATTATGCAAGGCAGGGAAGGCTGTTGTCAGGGACCTGCCTGGCTGCCTGTTGGGGACCAGTGATGGTTGTCACTGTCAGCACTGAGCTGTCACTCTAATAACAAGTGGATTATCGCTTGATGTAATTGGCTATCAAGCTGTTGGACACCAGTCAGACCGATTACATTTGGGACCCACCCAGCTCACAGGGAGATGCTCAGCTAAACCCCCTGCCCTCTAGGCATGGTGAGGTCTCTGTTTCATTTTGGGTGCCTTTTTTGAGACTAAGGAAAGCAGTGGCTGAAGCTTCTGGTGAGGCACATGATAAATATGGCAGCAATAAATGCGGCATCCAAAGGGAGGCAGGGCAAGCCAGTGCATGAGTTTAGACGAGGCTGGCATCTTAAAAATATCCCTTAGAATATCTAGATGCAAAGCCCAGAGGGTTAAACTTAGAGGTCCTTCAGATAAGAAAGTCCTCTATTGAAATTAAACAGCTCAGATTAGGGCCGACCCACTGAAATTAAAACTCAGAAAGATCCGTGCGGCATTGAAGGGAGGAGGTCTGTACTTATCCCCCCATGGTTCTGGGGAGGGGGTTTCTGTCCAGTCCAGTTTTAAACGCCCTGAGAATGCTCCCTGGGGAACATTCAGTGACGTTACACCATCTGACAGGTCTCACGAGTGGGATAAGTTTTTCAGCTCTCAGCCCACGTATTTGTATTGCTTAATTTCATCCCATTATTTCCACTGAAACACTACATGGAAGCCTCACAATTGCTCCCTAGCCTGGATTTTCATTTTTTAATGATGCTTAATTACCCCAGGAGAAACTTTTATTTTTGCTTTTTATTCCTCTCGCTTTCGCGCTGGATGTTTTATTGTGAAGTTTAATTAGCACGTTTCAGAACTAAATATCTAGATGAAATCACTGCCGAGCGAGCTCCCCTCCAGGATTTATGATCCTTGTGCACAGCCTCTACTGTACCTGCCAAACTCAAGCGACTGATTTATTGATCAATGGGTTATTTGGGCTGGGAGCAAGCCAACCAGGTACCACAACAGGCAGAGGGAAGGGGTCCTCAACAGCCTGGCTAGGGCTGCTGCCCTTCCTCCCCTCACCACAGCGAGGAGGAGGATGGATGAAGGTCTCGTTGATGACGGGTGGCTCTTTCAAACCCTGGTGAGGGTATTGCACACCCTAAGAGCTGGCCTGGGATGCAACAGCACTGACAGATTCCCATCTCCAGCCCTACCATCTGCTCGGAGCCAAGGTTTCATTTCAGCCTATTAGAGAGATTGGGGCTGGCTGCAAACATCAGATGTAGGCATAGGTTTGGCACCACTCCATCCTCTTTCCTGCTGCCTCAGATGCCAAGATTTTGATTCAAGCTCATCTGCAAATGCTAAAAAAGCTTTACTTTTGCAACAGAGTCCACCCTAAAGAAGCTCATCACAAAACAAGACCTTCAGGGAGGGGGGAAACCAATCCCAACACACCGAGAACTCCTTTTAATTACATTATCTCAACAAACTAAAGCTATAGACAAATGAGATTACACCCACAAAATCTGCTTGCTCCCAGAGTCCAGACACTTGTGGCTTAGCCGGGGCCAGAAGAACACACTGTTGAGACACATGTAGACTTGCACTCTTCCCCACAAGGCAGCTTGACATCCAGCAAGCTCATACGAGGGGATTTATCTCCCAAAGAAAAAAATCAACAGAAATAGTCATGCATGAGAGAAAAGCACCTCCTGTTCAGGCCACCGAGCAGACTGGTTTTACTCCTCTTATTTATACAGAGCAGCTCTGGCACACTATGTAATAAAACTGGGTAAATGTTTCAGCCCTTCTCTAGCCCACAAAAATCAGATGACTTGTCTGCGTTGGCACCACGGGGCAAACGGCCCCAAACCAAACCCCGAAACCACACAATGGATTTCTGCAGGAAGGGTTGGGTTGGGTTTGGGGTTTTGTTTTTTTTTTTTTTTGGTGGGGGGCTGCTGGTGTTTTGTTTTGCTCTTAGAAAGATAGCTCTGTAATTTAGTGACTCATACGTTCTACATCCTTTGTTGCTTTTCGTTTTCAACATCTTTAAGCTGTTTGTGGAGAACACGCTTATTTTTAGACTTCCCATCAGCAAGAGACATTTTAGCTGGGTTGGAAGGGAAAAGCTCCATTGAGACTTGTGTCTGGGGTGTTAACAGGCAACTTTCATGGTGGGGAGACGTTTTCTTCCTTCTTACTTCTCCATCTCACTCAGGATCTGGGCAGAGATTTTCAGGCACGCTGTGCCACAAGTGGGCTCTCCTGGGCATGCACCAAGGTCTGACCTGACGGGGGAAGAAGAGGATGGCCACAAAAGCCAACACGTGTTGGGGCATGAAGAATGAATGGGAGCCCCAGGATTGCTAATCATGTTCCTCCCTTCTCATCAGATCTTCAAATCTTGAGCCATGCCCCAGAAAGCCTCCATATGATGGAGCAGGCTTTCAGCAGGAAGGGTGAAGGGGAGAGCATCCCAACCAACACCTCACTGAAATATGAGGACTGTTTTATATACCTTGGTGAACTCAGTTAATTTTTTTTTAAATAGCTGTTTCCTTTTGAAAATAAATGGATTTTTTTTTTCCAGAAAATTGACTTTGCAAAACAGAAGATGCTTTTTTTTTTTTTTTTTGAGTCAATTAATAGATTTGGGGTTGGTTTACAAAGTCTAACACATCTTTTAGCTTTGCAGCTCAAAAGTTTTTTGGGGGGAGCTTTAAACATAAAACTAAAGGAAATTTCAAAGTGAAAGTTGGCTCTGTAGCCCTCAAAGCCAGGCATTTCATTAAAAAAAAATCCCAGTCCTGCCTGTTTGTTTCTTAATTTTAATTAAGTCAATCAACAATGGAAAAGCGTCCAAATGAAAACCACACAGGCACTGAATGTCTTGGAGCCTCCAGATGTGCATTCTTCCACCTTCTGCTGGTGAGCTTGCAGCAGGCTCTGCCTGCCCCAGATGACTCAGGGCACACGCCTTGCCCAGGAATGAGAGCAGGAGACCCAGGGGTGGGACACGTCCTGCTCCTCCACATGCAAAGGACAAGAGGTGGGCCCAAGCCATACCTGGGAACACTCGTGGGAGCGTGTAGACCTGATGCTGAGCTCTCAGGGCACATCCTATGGACTCTTTGCCTTGGGGTTTGCCAGCACGTGGCACCCTGAAGCAAGCAACAGGGCAGAGGAGCCACCATCCCCATGGTGTCCCATGGTACCAGCTCGCTCCACAGTGGCACACGCTGGGTTTGGCTGCAGCATGGCCCCACACCAGCTGCCAACCACAGAACCAGCTCCCATGCCCAGAAACAATAATGGCTCTTTGGCCAGCTCAAAGGAGCATTTTCCAGGACACAGTTGTAATTTTGCTGAAAGCCCCAGTCCTAATGGATGGTTGGAAATACTCCACAGCTCGCTGGCCATCGCTTCACCCAGGTGTCACAGGCAGGTCTAAGACAAACAGTTTCTCTTCTGCAGTCTGCCACCATCATAAGATTCAAGAGGAAGTTTGGAGGTTCACAGCTCATGTTTTACATCCCGCCCACAGCATTTCCCTTCAGGGCTGCATGACCTAAACCAGCAGAACCATGAGCTCAGTGAAGAGCTCTGTGCTCTGCCCATCACCAGTCTACAGCTTCATGTTTGCATGAACCCAGGACTCAGCACCCTTTGGAGGAGCTGCCACCATTTGCACATCACACGTTTCCAAGCAAGATGTTGCACCCTCTCTCACGCTACCTTCACCACTTCCCAGCACCCTTTAAACTTCAGGAATTGTTGTTGCTGCACCTAAAACCCTACACAAGCAACAAGAAAACCACCAGAAAGGCTGCTGGGCAAGCCCCAGCATGATGTGCCACCACAGGTACCAGCCGAACCAGCTAATGAAGCAGGCAAGGAGCAAACCCCTGGTGGTCACCTGCCTGTCACACTGAGCTGAGGTCCTTGCAAAAACAGTGCTACAACACTCTGCTGAAGTGCTGATGAGCCAAATTGGTCGGTCAGTGGCTGAGGAGCAGCACCTCCAAGAGGAGCTGGCACAGGGAACTGGCTGTTGCAAGGGTGAGAGCAATACAGAAGGGTGGTAAATGTGCACAGGCTGGAGGGTGGACAGTGTCAATAGGATTAGTTTGTTCTGTTATTTATCATGCCATATGCCCCAGCACTCCATCCACAAATCTGAGCCATCAGCTGTGAGCACCTGTCAAGGAGTTGAGTAATTTTCCAGTTTCTGGGTAGAATAGCTGGACACAATAAGGCTGATTTAATCAGTAGGTGCTTAGCTTCAGAAACGTAGTGGCTTACAGGAAAATCTCACCATTTTTTTTAATTGAAAGCTTTTCTGCATTAGAGTTAACCCAGAAAAAAAACTCTTTAGTAGATGTATCACAGTACAATAGCAAGGCAGGTATTAGCCAAATGCATGGTGGAAAGGAGATAAACAACATTGTGTCCTCCTGTTTGTCTACAGGAGACAGATTGGCAAGCCCAATAAAAATGTAATTCTTCTGCAACAACTGCAGCCACCATATATTGTTTCTCTGAGAAAAAAAGAAGCGACTTTGAAGTCCTCCAATGCCATCAAGAACATATTTTTTTCCCCCAAAGTGTCTCAAAAGTAGCAAAAAAAATATGAAAAAAAAAATTAATGACTGCTAACAGCTGAAACAGATGGTCTGCTGTGAATCCCCACAGCCTCACGCAACTGTGAGTCAAGCCATTTTTCAAAATGGTGAAGAAAAAAAAAAGAAAGGAAAAAAAATAAATTTCCAAGACTACCAGGCTTCCAAAAAACCAAAAAAAAATCCAACAAAGCAGGAGGCACAAACCCCAAGTGCGCCTTGCCCTCACATCAGGTGCACATAGGTGGTCTGGACACATTTGCATCCAGCACAGTCCCTCAAGAGGTTTCCCCAGGATGAGGTTTTACTCCAGGATCCTTTACACTCTAAGATTCCCAACGCACACACCCGCTGCTGGTGCCCAGCACTGTCCCCGCTGGGCACCCCTGGGGGCTGGCCCCACGCCTCCCACCCCACCGACAGCCCTCGGCAAGCAGCCCCCCAGGAGGAACCCTTTGAGATGAGAAAGGCACTTGCCAGGAGGGGAAATCTGGTTGCCCGCTTCTCCGCTGCTCCTCCTCCTCCTCCCCAGGAGACTCGTCTCCTCGGCCACCTTCATGCTTGGGCTGCCCCTCTCCACGCTCCTCGATCAGCCCCATCAGGCAGATGAGATGGCAGCTCCTGGGAGACGTGCGAGCTCATCATGGGGACATCAAAGCCGGGAGGGTGACTCTGTAAGGAGCGGAGAGAAACTTCACTGCGTGCACAGTACCAGTTTATCATTTATTTAGACTCAATCTTTCAATAATTCATGCCAGCCTTAGAATGAGGAGCAGGACAACGACAGCAGCGATGCGGGCAGCAAACGGCCACATCTGGAACAGATGTTCAGTTCTAAATAAAAGCTGGTCTGGCAGAGAATGCTCAACGCCATGGGAATAGTGTGCTCTGGGACACAGCCCTGCTCCTTCCAGGGGGCAACAGCGGTTTGCTTGTGTGTTTTGCAACACGGGGCTGGCACAGATCAAATGAAAGATCTGGGGCTGGCTCCAGCCGCAGCCCAGCGGTCACAGGCAGCAGACCTGCAGCGTCAGCTCCTCGGAAGCCTTGGGCAGATGCTGGCACAGCACCTCCAAGCACCAACACGAAGGCATGAGCCTTCCTGGCAGCCAGCTCTGCCCTGGGTCCACTCCCAGCAGCGCCAGCCTGGAGCCCCTTAGCACCAGGTCACTGCACAGGCAAGAGCCTGGCTGCCTCCCTCCCTGGGAGATGCTGCTGCTCCCAGGAGTGAGCTGGGTCAAGCCTGTGCTCCACCTTACAGGGATGGGGGTGCAAGCACCCTTGGGCAGGAAGAGCAGCCAGGGCCACCCGTGCACTTGCCAATTGCTACACAGGCATCTCTGCAGGGCACCCAGCACAGGTATGCCCACCTCCCAGCACCCAGGGTATCTCCTTTGGCCAGGATCTCTTCTCCAGTCATGACACACAAGGCCTCTGGGCCTGACCAACACCTTCTGTGCTGTGTCACTGAGCTCCTGTCCTCACCACATGCCACTTGCTGCCATTAGAAAGACACCTGCAAATCTCATGCCCCACCACCACGGGCATATCTCTCCACACTCCCTTCTCTGATGCATGCAAGGCAGCCCAGTGTCTCCATTGCCAGGACCCTTCATGGCTTGTATGAGGTTGACCCACCATCCCAAATTCCCACTGGGACACCAGCCTATGCCTTCAACCACAAAGTCAGCCACTATCAGCATCTCATTACACATTGAACAAGCACTTTATTCCTTCCCCTGTGCTGGCCCTTGCACTCACGTGGATCATTTTGGGGTAGTCAGCTACGTACCTTGTTATCCTTCCTGAAACCACCTCCGTAACAGCCATGAGCCTGCTGGCTCCCCGAGACATGTTCCCCCCCATGACAGCCACTGTCACCTCTCTCTTCTCCCCTGCCCATCTGTCACCAGCCGTCTGGCCTCACTCCCCTTCCACATGGTTTTTAAGTGCTTTGAAGGAAGAATCTAATTGCCATTTCATCTGCAGTTGCACAGCACCTAGTGCATTGAGACCTCACCCCAGACCAGACCTTCAAGAAATATTGTTATTAATATTATTATTTCTACTACTACCACTGTTATTACCAACTGAGGCTCTTCTTGGGCTCCTGATACAGCCCTCAGATTTTTTTTTACCTCACTTGTCCCTATGTTTTGCAGCACCTCCTCTGATAGCTGGACTCCACTCTTTGCATAATGCAGATTTACAGACAGCTCTCACTGCAGACTTTCTTGCTAATGAAGTCTTGCTCTTATTCTCAAGTGTGAACCTTGAACTTTGCCTTGCTATGCCTTGCTAGCCAACCACTTAATGCCAATAAGAAATTGCCTTTTTCTTTTGCTTCCTAGATAATGACTGATCTTCCAGATTGGTTGGATAATGAAATAAGTAATGACATTAGAAGCCTATTAATCAGTAGTGAGCAGTGAATAATGCAGAGTGCAAGACTGTCAACTGCTCCTGAAGGACAAGCTGAGAGGAACTGCAGGGAAATGGTGAAACCACTCAAAATCTGGTCCCCTGGCCTCCAAATTTTTTATTTTTTACTACTTTAAAGTGGTTGACAATCAATTCTTCACATGAGAGACCCAGACTTGTGCCAGGTTCAGACTTAGCAGGAACTCACTTTTTGTCTCCTTCCACTCCCTGGTACAGGACATGGAAAAAGAGGGATGAATCCAAGAGAGCCCTTCTCTCCAGTCATGGTAATGGTGGTGGTACGACACATCTGACACCTCCAGCAGGACTTTCCCCCATGAGTTTGCTGTGACCCAAGCTGTGTTTCCCCAGAAGCATCCCCAGGAGGAAAGGGCACGTTGTGGGGGAACAAGCACTTGCAGTTGTCATGCCAGCGGGTGTGTAGCAGGAGATGCTAGAGCAGATCTCAGAAATAAATGTCTGAGCAAAGTCACCCCTCAGAGGGAGCAGCCAGTGGGGTCACAGTCAAGAGCACAAGCATCTCTCTTAGCGCAGAGGCTGATTTATTAGTCTGGCTGTATATCTACACTCACAGGAAATGTGGTACCCTTGAGGCCTAGAGTCTTAAATCCACATTTATAAACATCTCTCCCGAGGGACTGCTCGGCTGTGTTACACACAGCTGATGACAGCTTCCCTCTGTCTGTATGCAAGGTACCAAGAGTTGTAAGGCAGGGATCCCAGAAAAGAGCCATCCTGGTTAAATGCCATCCTTTCCCCAAGTGGGGCCACAAGTGCTCACTCTGGGACAGAGGAGGATGAGGAAGAAGACAACCCTAAAATAAACTGGTTGTCAAAAAGGCAGCAAAAGGGAAATCCTATTTCATGCCCTGCCTAGGACACCTCCTCTGTATTCCCCTTCAGCCCAGCTCCCACTGTCCCAAGGAGGCTGTGAACACATCCCCACCCTGGTGGCAGTTGTGTCACTGAAATGGTTAAGTGGAAAAGCATTTGCAGCCCAGCCCCCTTGGCTGGCCGAGCACTGCAACACTCCTGGCCCCAAGTTTACTTTCCTCTTTTGCTTCTCGCTGTCTCGTGCCAAGGGTAAGGACCTGGCCCCTTCCACAGCCCCCTGTGCCAACTCCAGCCCAGTGACTCACTCAACAGCTCTTCATCACAACACATTCTTTCAATGGGACTTCGTTTTGGATGGCACTTGTCTCCAAAATCTAACGCTGGAGAAAGAAAGGCATGAAGTGCATAAACATGGGCACAAAGCAAGGAGGGGGGAACAGTGGAGTCAGAATTGTTGAGGTGACGGTAATATTCTTTTTTCCTCCACCAGCAGATAACCAGTCTCACTAATAAGAGAAATTCGGCTCAAAGGAAAAAGAAAGGTCCCCACATCACTTCTTCCATCAGGCTGACACCTCTTCATCTTGGGGAATTTAACATCTGTTACATAATTCAGAGAACATGTGGTTATTTTCCAGGCTTATTAATAGCTCAAACCCTAAGACTGAAAATGAGAATCAGCAGCTGCTCCAGACTTCACCTCTTGGAGAGGTAGGTGAGAACAGGTACAAGGCTGGCTGGGGGTCAGGGCTTTCAGCCACTCCAGGGCTCCTCACTACAAGCCATAAAGGACCCAGCTTGGACTGGTGCTGAGACATCTGGATTTCCAGATTTTCCTCAACACTTTTTCCCCTTCACATCTCATTTTTCTTTCCCGTGGAGGCAGAGGAGAGGATCACAGATATGTGAGTGGGCTGGAAGATCTCAGACAGGAGGGGAGGGAGGTAGTGCATCATTGTCTTCTCCATACACAAAGCACTTTCATTCATAGGGTGCTCAGTAACATCCAAGATGACTAACATGCCTTGCAGGCACTTTGGTGTAAGGAGTTTTTTTGCCTTAAAGCATATATACATTGCTCTTTACTTTGAAGAGTAGGCTGAAGAAATACTCTTGGCACCTGTAGTAGTGAGAAGGTGGTTCATAGCCTGGGCTGCTCTGTTCCTGGTGAGGATGGAGCTGTACCACCATGGGCATACTTCTCCACTCAGTAATAAAGGCCTCAAGTGCTCTTTGACAATATTCTCAGGTAGGAGTCAGGCTGGGTGATAGCCTTGGTAACAGTGAGGCTGTGGCCAAGGCAAACATGCATGTACCTGGCTGTTCCTTAAACACACAACTTGCAGCTCCCTCAGGCAAAGCCTCCCAGCTCTTGCCACCTCCTGCCCATCTAAGCATCAGTAGGTCCTGCAAACAATCTTCTCATTCTCTTGATCTACTCAAGAAGAATCTGAAGTTCAAATCCAATCCCAAATTCACGTGTGGCTTTAAGCCAATGCAGAAAAAGCAAGGCTGACAAAAAGATGGTGACTAATGCAAAACACTTCATTTGCTGGCACTGAATAAAGGCCATGAACATTTGGCAAACGAGGCCAAGTTCACCAGACACCACTGGTCAGTGCAGGAAGGAGGTGGCTGTGATGCTCTGCTCGGCTCTGAGCCCCACTGGTTTCAGACCTCTGTGTGAGATGGAGGTGACCCAAGCCCAGGAACTCAGTTGGCCAGATTCAGAACAAAGTGCATGGCCTTAACTTCAGGCTCTCAGAAATCAGGAGATGGTTTGGCTCCAGTTATAAGAAATGCTGAAATACTCACTAGACAGAGACCAGAACTCATACATCTCATCCTATCAGGAAAAAAACAAACAAAAAAAATGGACAATAGATTGTTATTTCTTCATGTCCAGTGAATATCAAATTATTTATACAATGCAAAGCAGCAGCAGGAGGACATAAGGGAAATCCACCCAAAGACATGATATAATCTTGGAGGCAACTCCACTAGGAGGCAAAAAAGTCCTTGGCTCAAGACCTTTCAAACTGAGTAGAGAGATGACTTCAGCCAACACATCCCACCTTCTAACCCACTGCAGGATTGAAGACTGGTATGCTTCCCTGACCCTAGAGGCTGCAAAACATAATCTTCATGTGGTCAAGAACCTCAAGACATCTGCTATGCCCCAGGAGTTCTGGGAGAAGAGGGTCAGACAGCACTCACATCCTGAAGCTGGGTTGAGTCTGTGGCATTCAGGCATCTCCAGCAGACCTTGCTGGCTTGTTTGCTGCCACCCCAGAGATGTGGGTTTACTCAGCTCTCTACTCCACCCACTGGAGAACTTCCCATGCAAACTAAAATGATCTTCTGTAAAATCAATGGTTAGGTAAACTGTTCCTTTAAATCTGAATTCATAAAACGTTAAGAACTGCTTCAGCTGATCCACAAGTATGCTTTAAGACCAGAACTAGAAGGTACCATTTTTGGCAAAGGAAAAGAGATGTCAGCTTCATCATAACCACTGAGATTTTCTTTTTCCTCCCCTGTAGCTGCCTTTTTCTACCCCACCTGGCTGAAAGTTCACTCATTTATACCTTCATAAGCAACACTTCATGTTTTCCCTCTCTACCCAGCCATGCTTATCTGACCACATGGATCTGCAACCATCATTTCTTATTCCTTCCTCTGTACCTGGGCTGGATCTTGTAAGCTTTTCTGGAAGAACTTTGTCAAAAACACTATTTCTCTTCAAATCTATCCCATCTAAATGATGGGACTCTTGCACGAGATCTTTCATTCCAGCTGTTCCTTTTTTGCCTTCACACACTGTTCTCCAAACCTTCAGGGCAGCAGTTCTGGGGTCAACTGAACACAACCCAATTTATTAGCATAAATATGGAGCCACGGGATATTAGGGA
>NW_008612730.1:12849-45522 GCF_000691845.1 Merops nubicus
CAAGTACTCAAAAGCTCTTGGAAACTTTAGAAAGCTTCTAATTATGACTGTTACCCAACAAGGACTTTGCACATTGCTCACTGTCTTTAGAAAAATCAACTGGCAATGTCAGAAAAATTATGAATCAAGGATTTGGAGTAAATGACCTCCTGTTCCTATTGTGCATTTGCCACATAATGAAAGAAAAACAGGAAAGTGTCTTGCCAAGCTATGGGGAGGAAAAAACATAACAACAACAAAAATGAAAGGGATTTTGTTGGCAGAACTTGCAAATTATTGCTGCTCCCTTTCCCCCAGCTTCCGTAACATAATTGCTGTGTGCTGCAGCTAATCTGCCAGAGATGCCTCTGCTGCCAAGGTGGAACCTCCAGTTTGTCACCTTGCACAGAGCAAGGGGCTCCTGTCCTCAAAAACTCAGCCAGGAGTGCAGGCAACAGCAAGGGAATCAAAGAGAAATAGGGTTTAGGTCAGTCTCTGGCAGGTCTGGGTCTAAGCTAAGCTTCAGCAGGTGTTTAGAAGGATGGCTCAACTGGAAGGCCAATGAAATAAGTGTAGAACAGCAAATAATTACTTTGAACTCAGAGCTGCACCTCTGTCAACCATCAGCTCCCAGTTTTGCAGGCTGTGAAGCCAAACTTGGTCCCAGCCCTACCACTACTGCTTATACCAGCACCTACTCAGCAGGAGAGATTCAGAGGTGAAAGATCTGGTCCAGAACACACTTGTCAGGGAGTGGCAGAGGTGGATCTGCTCCAGGGTGGGAAAAACAGAATGAGGAGCCAATGGTGGCCCTAGTGCAGGCAGTGCCCTCACTAACAGAGGTCCTACAGGAGCTGAACTTGATGAGCAGAGCTGAGTGCTAGTAACAGGGTATAGCAATAGTCCCAGATAAGGTGTAAATTAGGTCAAATGTCCACCCAAGAAGCTCAGGCAGGAGCAGATGGGTCTGAAAACAAAGCTACAGCATAAGCCCATCCAGAAGACAGGGTGGGAGAAAAGCTACTTACATTACAGCTCTGAGAACCTTCCAGGAGGCAAAGACCAGCAAGACACAAGCACACCTACATCACAGACTAGGTCTAAAGGCCCAGGGCTGAGCTTAAATGAGCTCCAGGATCATGGGTAAGGGTGTGGGCAGGACTTAGGAGAAGTTAATCAGGGCAATCAGTGGCCCCAGGGCTCTTAAAGTGTTAAGGCTCTATCTCAGCTTCCAGAAACATGTTGGGACTAGGGTCAGATGTTGAACACCAAAACCTGTCCTTGCATCTTAAACAGTGCTCCTCTGAAAGCTGCTCTATGCCACGGTGAGAGAAAGCTGGTGCATGTCACAACACAAAGCACCAAATTGTTCCTGTTGCAATTAGTTGCAAAGCAGAAAGAACTGTCCTGGTCTGCTCAATCCGTGCACACAGCTTTGCCCTGGCTCTAGAAAGCCAACACGAGGCTCTATAAAACACCAAGGCACTTGTTTAACCTCAGCTCATGTGCCATTGATTTGTTACTGCATATGAAGTAACATTTTTTTAAACCAATACTTTGCTAGAAGCTCTTCAGTTCTGTAAAGCAGCTTTGTCTATGATTATATTGTTTTTCAGCAGCACTTTGAGATGTTTCTTATCAAAAGTTGCTTTATTTCCCCAATTTACATATGTTTAAGAATTACACCATAAAACATGGGATGTATATTACAGTCAAATGTGCTTTCAAACATTCTTGGGTTCCTGGTTAAACAGAACAGGTTCTGCTTTGAAACTCCCAAGTTTTACTTCATGCAGTATCACTGTGCAAAAGTTTTCCTTTGATTCTACACCTTATTAACTGTGCTCTGGTGTGTCCTCCCCCTCCCCTGTTCTACTTACTTTGACATGAAAGGCAGTCTTCTCTCACACAGGACTGCAATTTTTATCCAATTTCTTCTGCAAGACATTAGCAAACCATATGACCCCAGAAACCATTCTCATTTTCCTTCAAACATTTCAATTATTACTCAATTTAGGCCCACTCAGATAGTCCCACCACCTCCAATATGACCATTGCCACAGCAATGCAGCAGCATCTTCCTAATGAAAGGAGGTTTTAATTGTCTGTAGAAGTATTGATGTTAATACTGTGGTTTCATTCGATAGGGTGGATTCTACTTCTAAATAGTTTTATTGCTTTCTGGAGATGTGGTCAGAAAATATTAGGGGCTGTATATAGGGGTGGTGCAAAGGGCTGGAGTCCAGATCCTTCCTCACAGCCGTGTCTTCTGCTGGCTGGTGGCTGAGGAAGCACTACAGGCAACCTCCAGCTGGCATTGCAGCATGCTGAGAAGTAGAACCTACTTCTGTTGGTTTGTCAGTGCCATGCAAAGCAGGCAGGAGCACAGAGCACAGCTCAGAGCAGCTGCCTTCAACATTTTTCCTGCTGCTGGAAGTCAAAGTCTAGGGATACCCCTTTGGGTGGGGGTATCAATACAGTTATGACCCAGATTTTGTTGGAAAGAGGATGACTGGTGGGGCTTTGTGGTGGCAGGACACACGCTGGGCAGACTACATCAAGCATACCTCACTTGAGGCATGAGTTCTACAATGATTTTTGGACCTAATGAGTAACTATTTGAGTTAAAATCATCGACTCTAGAAACAGAAAAGCAACTCTCAGTTTGGTTTTGAGATGCCCAGGACCTATTCAAGATGTAAGCATTGCTCATGTGACCTTAAATTATGTACAGTGTATATATATATATACACACACACTACTATATAGTTTATATATACACTCTATATATCTAATATATAGTAAAAATTAAGAAGGTGCTTGAAAATAAATAAAAAAGGAGGAGTTAAAGGAGTAAAATACCAGTTTTGAAAATGTATTGCAAGCCAGGAATTGTCATACACTGCCAAATCACCCCGAGTTAAGAGGAGAAGAGTTTGTGCAGGTACACAGCAGAGCAGAGCTTGTTAAAAGACATTTCTCCAAAAGCACAAGTCGTGTTCAAGGAGGAAATGGATCCCTGAATGTGACAAATTGCATGGAGGAGAACAACATGACAGGGCAAAAAGGGTTTTGAATGACAACTTGCTTAGAGACTGAAGAGGTGACAATAAAACCTCTTCAGAAGCAGTAGGGGAAGGAAGTTTGCCAGAGAGGTGGTGTGGCTGATAGATGATCACCAAATAAAATGCATACTCAGGAGAGACAGGTCACAGCAGAAAGGTTAAGTGAATTGTTTGCATTGTTTTTCATTATGAAAGAGATGGGAAAAGAGGGCAAGAAACAAAGATAAACGATCTGTGTTCCTAATGAAAACAACTTCCTACTGCAATCCCAGAGAGACCTGTAAAATAGATCTGCTCATTTATTATCAAATTATCTGGGGACTGGAGGTGTGTGAGGAGAGAGATGACAACATCTATCTACTAATGATACAAAATTAATCAGGATAATCAAAACCTGAATTGATTGCAACAGCAGCATAAAAACAGCACAAACAACCCTCACAAAATCCAATATCTGAAGAGTAAAGTAAGAGCTGAATTTCAGTGCCAAGCAGTGCAAACTAATGCACAGGAGGAAAACAGCCTGTGGTCTCCTTACCAAATGGTGAGCTCCAAACTCACCATTACCCTTCAGGAGCAAGTAACTGGGAGGAGTACAGATGTTTCTTTGGAAACATCTGCTCTAAAGTTCAGCCTAGCCATGGGTAAATGTAACGTGAGAGATTTCTGGCAGAGAAACAGAGAACAAAATTGGAACTGTGCTGTCTGAATCCATTGTGCACCTCCACGATGAATAAATTTCTGCTCAGTGCATTCAAGAAAGGAGATCACAGAAGGATGAAGGGTGAGAGGAAGGAAGTGACTTGGACAGAGACAGAGAGTGGCTTCTGCATGAAAATAAAGTAATGCATTAAGGCACTTCAGTCTGGCAAATAGGTGCTTGAAAGGGATGCAGGAGACACCTATCAAAGCAGAGTTTTGTCATTCCTCAGCATCCTGGACAAAGTGAGCAGAGAACAAATACTTCTTGTTTCTCAGAGCACCACACCTAAGAGGTATCCAATGAAATGACCAAGGGAAGATTGTAAAAACAAAGCCAGAGGAAGCGTTTTTGCAAATCGTGCACAATTATGCTGTTGAATTTTTCCTGGAGGACGTCATGGTGCTCAAAAGCAGAAACAGGTTCAAGAAGGAATAAAATAATGCATTGAAACAGATGCAGACCTCAGCTCAGGAGGTTTCCATGAGTGACTGAGAGAAGTCGGGAAGTTTTAAGAGGTGTGTGCTGCACTTGCCCTCCTCCAGAATATTTGGGGAGAAGGGAATTTGTCCTCACTATTTACAGAGGCTACTTCAAGGCATGGACCTCCTATGAGTCTATGTGTTTTTTTTTCCTCTGCTGACAGAGAAGAAAATGTTTCCTCATGTAACTTCTGGACACTGAAAGCTGGAATATTCCCCCACCAGGCTGCAGCAATTTTATGTGGATTTTTGACATAAAGTGTTCAACTAATGGTCAAGAAAAAGCCTAGTGAATCATCAAATGCAACCCTTTGCTTTGCACAGAGCAGGTTCTTTTCATAATTCACACTATTAAACTCAGATAATCTGTTCTTTGAAATCCTCTACGGCGAATCTAACTTAGGCACATTATCACAGAAAATAGGTAGCTTTTTTTCAGGGACTTTTAGGGGCTTGTCTTCAAGAAACTGCACAGCCAGCATGACTCTTTTGCCTTGTCTTGTACTTGCACAGCATTGTCCTTATTAATTCATATTCCCAGTACAAGCAGGTGCCCCTGACAGGCCCCAGAAACTGCTGAGGGCCTCGAGGACCCAGAGGATGTTCTTGTCCCACCAGCTGTACTCACCAAGCTCTAGTTGCTCCCAAATCCCTCCTGTCTGCTCTGACCTGTTGTAGCCACAGCTATTGCATGTGTGGAGGTGGCAGGAAGGGGAAGAGGGAAGACATGTGGCAGACTCTGCTTTCTCCAGGTCCCAGAAGAAGTCCTGGTGTCCTACTGATAGACCAAGAGCCTGCTGAGCTGTACAAATACATGATTCACATCACAACACTGTTCTCCATCTCTGCTTGGGGACATATCTCAGGATCAGGGGATACCAGCATGTGTCTCCAGCTTTATATTTCCTTCACAGCTTCCTTATTTTTATTTGCCATTATTTTTATAAACAAAGCCTATTTTCTTCAAGTGTTTTTGTTCTGTACCAGCATGTGAGAGCACATGAATGGGATACCTCCTGGGGATAGTCCGTATGACAAGGATAGGGCCATAGACAACATTGTTCTCCTCTACAGGAAGCCCACTGCAAAGCTCTGAAAGGGAGTTTGATTTTATTTCAAAACCAAGTACTCCTGGAAAAGCCCAGAGCAAGCTCTCCAGCCTCCTCCTCTGCTTCCATCCCTGTATCTTCTGACAGCAGTGCCCATGAATCAACACACTACCTGTTTTCCTCTCCTAAAAAGCCAAACTATCAATCAACAGAAATCAGATGTGGCTTTTGGAGATACAAATGTTTATTATATCAGCCAGACCCAGCCAGAGGTGTAGCAGCACCCAAGATGACCATGGGTCCTATGGCAATGTGACAGCAAGCTCAAGTGCACAGAGACTGAGGTCTGCAGCCTCACGTCTGCTCCCAGGGACCCAGGCACCCTTATACTGCCTTGTCCATGGGTCTGGACTCACCCACACACTTGCTGTCACCCCATCCTACCTAGGATGTCTCATCTTGACACTTACCATATGGTTGCCAAGTCCACTCCACTGGTTTTGACAGTTTGCAGCTGACCCTGCACCACCTCTGAGCAGCTTGGGAGGTTTATCTGTGACCCAGAACAACATCTGCTGCCTTTTTAGTAGCTGGCATGGGGCAAGAATAGGGTCAATATTACCAAAGGGATCAGCAGGACCATTCAAAGTCTCGATACCTCTGGTTGCTCTCAGCCTGTCTAGAGCTGTAATTGTTTTCTCAAGCATTAAAGCAGACCTGAGGTGAGCCCCTGTTGCCTCCTGTGCCACCAAGGCTGTGAGTCCGTATCGCTTCATCAGAAAACCTCTTGTTGAAATCTCACAGTTCAGCTAGGTCAGAAAGAGCAGTGACAGTATTTTCCACAGATCCATCTTCTTCTTGTACCCCAGAGAAAGCCTTATCTCTCATAAACGACATTTTAGGAGGGAATAAAATATTTATCAAGGTTCCTGATGACAGCACTGTACGATTTCTTTTCCTCAACCAGCAGGTCACAGGACAAAATTGCACTTTCAATCTGTGGTCCAATACGATGGAGAAAAGAATCCATCTACTCTTGCAGCTCATTTTTCATGGATGAGGATTATCTAAAATATCTGAATGTTCTTTCCCACTCTGTAGAAATCATCAGAAACTCAGAAAGCAAATGGCTGTGGGGCTGTGGCCAAGGGTGAAGCGTGTGCCCCTCACCTGCAGAGGGTCCTGCCCCACCAGGTTCTTCTCTGGATTTTTCTCTGAGACCAGGATCAGTTAGGATTAATCCTACTGGTGTTAAAATTGCAGCAGAACTTGGATCTGCAGATTTTGCTCCATAACATGGGGTTTTGCATGCAGGCTCATCGAAAGGAACTTTTAAAATTGCCAGTTTTGCATGGACTTCATGGGTAAGGGGCAATGCCACCCCATCCTGCTGGCCAGAGCAGAACTTCTGCCCCTCCCAGGAGGCACCAGTGAGTGATGGATGCCTGTTTTCTCCTCTTGGGCACGGCTGCAGACCTGGAGTCGTGGTGTCAGCTGTGCTGCACATCATTATGGACAGCAGACACCCACAGGGCAGCCAGGCTCAGCATCTCCTCCACAACAATGCCTGCCCTGTTCTTAAACCCTGGGAGACCTTTACTCTTCTCAAGTTAATCCTTTTCCAGCTTCATAGGCTGTTCCACCACAGTGTATTTGTAAGGGAGCAAAAAGGGAAAAAAAAAACCACCAAAATTTAAATAGATTCCTGTTTCCTTAACAGATCTGTGTACTCCAGATTGTTCCTGTCTTTACCTGAGGGCACCCCACCAGCTCCCAGTAAAGCATCTGCAGCTCCTAAGGGTTTATCAGCCCACCTTGAAACGGCGCCTCAGGCTCCCAAAGAGCTCAGGTAGGTCTCAAACTGGAAGTCAGTGCTTTGGTTAGAGCCTGAAGTAATTCAGAGTAATTGTTCCTGAGCGGATGAGGTCAGAGCACGAAAGGATTTAAAGGGTGAAACCTGTATCAAACTCAGCAACATCTGTCCATGACTCTCTTGAAAACCTGCTTTTAAGGATCCCCAGGGTTTCTGATACTATTTGGCTTAACTTTATTTAAAAATCAGCCTCTAGCAGACAATTGATTTTTGGCAGTCTCTGGGTGGTCATGGAAAACAAGGTTTACATTGTCTGTGCAGCCTCTTACCTCCTTCCATCAAAATGTAGGGTTTAAATAATACACTGAAAATAGCTTATGTTCAAAGGGGAAAAACGTGTCCTGAAGGAAAAAAAATATCAAAGAAGGAACTACCCCAGCAGACGGTGGATTAGCCTGCTCTGAAAGGCTGCCTGAAAGCAGCTAAACCATCCAGATGATCAGCAGAGGTGATCAGGTGAGCAGCATAATCCACATATGGATCACACTGGGTCCCCTGGACTTGTCTGCTCTCATCCTGCCAGGCTGTATCTCCAACATTTCACCTAATCACTGTGCAATTTCATTTACGGGATACATTTTTTACGATTTAAGACCTCTGTAGAATTGTATGACTGCTTTTAATTTATCATACTAATTCAAACTGTAATACTCTGCCAGAGATGTAGAATGGGGTTGACATATGTCTCTTGCTCTGAATAGGAGAATATATTAGCCTCTAGCAGCTAGAAAGAGTACATTTAGGTTTTATCTCAGTCAGATCCATTTTGGTCCCTTCCTGCTCCAGATATCCTGCTATTTTTCTTTTGTTTAAAGGTGGCTGGCAAAGAAAAAGCAAAAATGAGAGCTATGCCTTTTGTGTTTGTGCTCTTTCCAGCGTAAGGAGTAAAGGAAGAGGGAAAGGTTATTACCTACAATAAAAAAGAATTATTCTTCTGCTTGTTCTTCAGAAATTCAGATCTTGTTCGTACTACAAAAATCTTGGGTGGTTGGAGACTGACAAGCAAGGCAAGACAGAGCAAATTGCCTTTTGGGAGATTTAGGAAGCTCTGATCTTTGTGCCTGCTTTGGGGCTGGTCTGTCGTGATGTTATCCAGTAGCCTGGAGGGGAGGAAAGGCCTCTGGGACTAGAGGAAAATTGGTGCCTGCATAATTCTTGCATGGTGTTGGGGACTGTCTGCCAGACCTGCTGAGGACTGGCTGCTCCATTGGGGTTCAAATCCACCCTTTCCACCTGCAACAGCCTCAGTGGCCATCTCAGCCCTCCAGCACATCTGCCCAGATGGGGAGAGACTAGCTTGATGCTTTTCACTTATGAATGAGGAGTAGAATAGGGGGGGAAAAAAGAAAGGAAAAGAGGTCTTTTCATCACCACAAAGCCATGAAGAGGAGTCTAAACTCAATTTCCTCAATTTAGAAAAGAAAACCTTATGCAGGTCACCTTTAATTCGAGTAATGCCAGGTGAGTGGTTCTCTGCCTGCCAATCCCTCTAAGTCCTTTTGTCGTCACAGTTCAAGAGCGTTTTGAAGTGCAGAATTCAGAGCTTAATTATGGAGGGGAAAGTACAGAATTACTGAATTACACTTACTGCTGATCTCAAGAACAGCCTCCCCCCCTCCTTTTTTAATCTCAGTGCTCATAGGATTAGAAAAGAAAAGCCAAACCTGGCCACCCATCCCTGCCCTGCCGCAGAGTGCTGCTCCTCTCAAACTTCAGGTATCCACCAGGAGATAAATCCAGGCTTGAGCATCAGGGGTGAAGTCGTAGCTGACATTTGAACTCCATCCTCCAGGCAGGTTCAGCTCCTTGACTCTGCTCATCCATTTTTTGATGGGGTCCCACCCCGGCAAGGCTTTGCTGGGTCTCCAAAGCTGCACCCTCAGCAGTGCTGGAGATGCAAAGGGCTGGGCCTGGGAAATATCAGTCCGTGCCAGGACGCATTCCCTAATAGTCAGCAAAACTTTTCAGCCCTTCATTTCATTCTATTATTTCTGCTGATGGCACTATAAATAATTACTCCCCACCCTCCATATGCTTGGGAGGCTTGAGTCACTTTACTGAACTGAGATGTACATTTTGTTCATCTTCTCATCATCTCACCCCACTTGTAATTGTCAGTGGTTTTCCAGTCCTGCTCTGGGTTTTCCAGCTCCACAGAGTGGAGGAAACTGTTTCAGGGGCTTCACCCAGGCAGAGTCTGTCTGCAGCCCTGCTCAGACTACAGGAACAGGTTTTTTTACTTTCAGGCACTTTCAGGTTTCTTTGCCAGGTGATCTGCTCTCCCAGTGCAAGCTAGGAACAAGGGAGCTATTATCCCACGTCTCGGTCGCAAGCTCCTTCCTAATGTCACCAAAAGTCACAAAGGGTTAAATTGCTACCAACGAGATGGAAACCACTGATGAAAGCAACCCCAACCAGGAAAAAGGATAAATGCAACCTCCCCAAGGCACACAACACTTCTTGTCCTCCGCAGCCCTGCACCCCTATGAGTTAACCTCCGAGCCTGCGCTGCAGATTTCACTCTGCCCTGGCGCCTCTGCCTTCGCTTGCAGGCACCCTGCCTCCTCCTCCTCCTCCTCCTCTCTAGGTTTCCTTCCTCCGACTGTCCAAGTTGAAACACCTTGCTGCCCACAAACCACCTGACACCTCCAGGTGCTCTGGCTCAGCTGCTCATAGACCCATCCACAGCTCTTGCTCACTTCCAAGTTCCCTGTCCCATCCCTCTCTCGCTTGCAGCGAAGGCTGTTGGGGAGATAAAAGCCCATTTGCACAGCCCCGTGTGCTTCGGGCCGTGCCCAGCTCCCTGCACCAGCCCACTGCCCCGGGAAGTGCCAGCGAGGCAGAGTTTGGCCAGGGGATTAACAGCAGGGTTGGTTTTTTTTCTGCTGTGCTAATGTCTCAACACGCTGCACATAAACAGCTTGTCTCCTGATTTACCGAGAGCAGTGACCACCATCCAGCACTCCTCAGGGAGATTAGTGGCTGCTTTTCCAACCCTATTTCAAGCCTCGAGGAGGTCTGCTATTTGTCAAAAGTGTTATTAACCTCAGATAGGCACCAGGGTAAATGTTTCCCTGGCAGAGCCTCCGTTTCCCTCTGGGGATGCATGAGGAGAGGCTCCTCATGACCCACACTCACCTGGGACCCGGTTGCAAAAATAGGCTCTCGTTAAGGTCAGGGCATCCTAACGAGGCACAAACCTGAGAGAGCGACCGAGGAGCAGCAATAATTTAAAGAAATAGCCACGTTGTGTGGAAATAGAAATTAAGAGATCACTCAGTTAGGAGCAGAGGGGGAAGAGAAAAATCGATGGGTGAATGGGATAGTTAGCAGTTAAATGTTCTCCGTGCACGACGTTCCCACCAAAGGGCAATTTATAAGCCCAGCTAAAGCTGCTGAGGGTTCTGCTGCTGAAGAAATGAGATTCCAGTGCAAATACACCATCTTTCTTAACTAACCCCGGGCTTCGGTCCGGGAGGCTGGTAAGAAATGCTCTGCATTGCGAGTGCAATGCGCATGAAAGGATATGGCAAAAACTCTCTTAACCTGGTACACTTTGGAGGGGGAGGCAGAGGGGAGAGGAGCCGCCGGCGGAGGTGTCGGGGGCAACCAGCAGCGGGGACCAACTTCTGCGGTGATTTATGAAGCAGGCATCCCAACTTATCTTCTGCTGACTGGCAGCTCTTTGATTTAAGAGCAGAGAGGAGGGAAAAAAAAAAGCCCACAACTCTAGGTCATGCATTGAGTTATTGAAAAGGGAGGGAGAGGGGAGGGAAGAGAGCGGCGGGGGCAGGACGGGGAGCCCCTCGCCCCCAGGTGAGCTCCTGCCACCGTCCCCAGAGCCCCAAGCGACGCGTTCGACTCGCTCGCCGGCAAAGGAAAAGACATGAGGAAAAAAATAAAAAAGAAGGGGGATGCTTCCAGCTGAGAGCGAGGAGAGAGGGAGAAGCCATGCAAGCAGCCCCATCCCTTCGTGCATACCTACTGCTGGCGGTCCCAGGTGAGCGATTCCCCCCATCCATGCCGCGGTGCCGGCGAGATGTCCTGAAGGAGCGCGAGTGACTGCCACGACTTGGGAAGACAGAATATGGTACAAGCTTTAATTAAAAGAGTCTGAAGGCTCTCTCCTGCTCGCTCGCCCTTTTTTTTGCAGTACTGGATCGGATTTAAAGGGCTAGAATCCCAATTTGGTGCTGCTGCTCCCCAAGGAGCGATGCTCTCCAGACCCGGCCTGCCAGCTCCGGCAGCGTCTCGCCGCCCGTCGGGGGCATCCTGGCAGCCGAGCAAGTCCGTAGTAAGAAGCAACAGTAGTTACTCGGTGGCAGCAGCAACAAATTGTAAATCACTGCTCCAGAGAGCAGGCACAGCGGGTGGTGAGCGGGGATGCTGTTGGCGGTAGGGTGGGCGAGGGGAGCCCAAGAGCTCCTGCAGACGCAGGGTGGAAAGTTTATGCTCTACCAATGCTCCAGCGAGTCAGGAGGAGGCTCGTGTCCGCTCTGGCCCAGCACTGCCTCTGCTCTGCAACAGTGCCCACAGGCATCGCCCTCCCACCGCCAGCTCGAGCCGGGTGGCTGTGGGTGCCATGGGTGGAGGGGGGCTGCAGGGAAGAGTTGCGTCACCCCAGCTCAGCTCTGCAAGATGAGGTCCTCGGCCTTCTCCTGCCTGCAGCCAGCAAGCGGGGCAGCGTTTCCATTTGGATTTGGTGGCCACTCGCTCTTGCCAAGACAGCAGGGAGTAGACCTGACGCTGGTGGATGTGTGATCTCTGCTTCAGTTTCAGGTTCCTCCAGCTGCCTTCCAGATGTCCATCAAAACGCCCATCCACAACAGTTCAGGTTCTCAGAGCATCCCGCTCCGCCTGGCAGGGATGGCCAAAACATGCCCTCAAGTCCTGCTGGAGAGCTTTCCCCTTCCTTCCCCAGCAAAGAGGTGCTGAAGACTGAGTGCAGGGCTCTCACTGCACACTACTTGGTCCAGATTTTGAGTTGAAATGATAAAAAATAAGGGGAAAAAACAGGAAAGAAAGAGCCCCCTCCTCCTTTTCCCTGGTTTGATCCCAAAATGCAAGCCACCCTCACTGAGGCCAGCTTCAGAGCATCCTGGCCGCGAGCTGTGGCGCTGGCTGTCCCCGCTCGGTCCCCACCTCACACTTGGGGCTGACCCGCATGTTCTGGCTTTCTCTTGTCTCATTAATTACACGAGGTGCTGGATGCCAAAACGAAAAGCTGGTTTTAATTCCACGCCGCAACCCAGTTCCAAGCTGCTGAGATAATTAGCTGGTTTTTAATGAATGAGAAGACTACCAACATGGAGGAAGGAAGGATGGGGAGGGAGGGGAAGCACAATTTGGGCCTCGTTAGGGAAACTGCATTCAAGTCAGAGACTCTTTTCTTCAAGCCAACGCTTTGAACCGCCTTCAGCGCCCGGCGAGCTGCTCCCGGCCGGGCGGCTCTGCAGAGCTTCACGCCGAGGCGTCTGCTTGGCTGGGGGCCACGCCGGAGAAGGCAACGGCTCCGTCTCGTTGCCGTAGCCTGTTGACATCCATCTGGCTCCAGGGAGTGGGAAGGAAGCAGTTTTGGAGCCTGGTTTTTCACAAGTCTTGGGCAACGGCAGCTACAGCTCGCATCGACCTGGGGCTATGGGGTTTGCTGGAGCATCACTATCAGTTCCGCAAGGGTTTGTGCTGGTAGCTGGAGGGTTTCACCTCAGAACACATCTAATCGAATTGCTTAGAGTCTATGCAAGCACCTCCATGTCTTCCTTCAAAATCAATCTGATAACAAGCATAGATACAGCTTCCCAGGCTAAGGCTGAGGTTAGCCATCAGCTGCAAATTGCCAGGTAAGACATTCCTTGGCTGAGGTGAGTGGGAAAGTGCTTTTCTAAATAATGAGGTATACCAGGCAGAGGTGAAATGCCAGCAAAAATAGTGTCCCCAGAGATTCCAGCCTCCAGCTGGTGCAGTTGCTTTCTTGTGTGCATCTCGGAGACATGTGGTTGTTGCTCCTTTAATTATTAATCCTTGCATTGACGTATTCAAAAGTAAATGGGCTTCTAAAGGATGCTCCGATGTAAAAAAATGAAGAATAAATGTCCTTCTCTCCCTTAAAACTTGTCGCAAACCCATGACCAATTTTATTGCAGTTCCGCTCTAATTTTAACTATAACGAGAAGCATTAAGGCTTTCAATTAAAAGATCTCTTCCTTGAGATACTGGAAAGTAGCCTGAAATCTAGACCACGTGTGATATTTTTCATCAGGATGGTGCGTGCTCTATCTGATTTCCAGATCAAATGCCTTGGGGGTCAGACACAGCCTTGCACACTGAGTGGCTTGGCCAAGCTGGTGCATCAGCACTGAGCACTTCAGCTTTTGGAAGCTCCTCAGCCTTGTTTGTATTTTCAGCCACGTCCCCTGTTTCTGGAAAAAAAAAAAACCCTGGTATTTACTTTATCCATTTTGGCCCACCTGGAAGTCTATGGTGAGGGGAAACTAAACCTTAGCACAATACTGACCTGGGTCCTCAGATTTTTTGGCTTATGGCTGCGAAATATTCATCTCTTCCCTTTTCTTCAGAATGGACTAAGCCATGGCCATGACACAGGACATCTTCCTTCTGCAGCAAGCTCAAAACCCCTCATTTGCCACGATTTCAGCACTGAGTTGGTTTAACATCATGTTTAATGGCATCCACAAGAGTTCATTGAAGGTTTTTTTACATCTTCTTTTCTGCAGCAACCCAAATCCTCCACTTGACCTCATTTGGTCCTGTCCCTGCAGGACAAGAAGTCTCCTGGAAAGCTTGCAGCTAGGAAGATACTTCCTCTGAGGCAGAAATCAGTGTTTGCAGGTATTTGCTTTAGCAAGTGTGGCAGCAGCACCAGACCCAGCTGAGCTTGCAGCGTTGCAGCTGGCAGCTCATTTGACTTCTGGTGGGTTGCTGCTTTCTTAATGGAAGCAACATCACTTTGATTTTATTGCTTATGAGGATGTTAGAGGATAGCTTCTTATGAGGCTGGGGAAAACAGCGAGTGTCTGAGGATAAGATGAAAAGATAGAGCTGGGTATTATAGCGTTTTTATAGCAACATGTAAAAAGCTCTGAAGCAAAGGCACTTCAGGTGAGAGGAGATGCCAGGCTGGACCAGACCCTTGGCCCATTTACCTTGCCCAGAGCACCCAGACTCTGCAGCAAGCAGAGATACTTCTTGCCCTTCCATGGAGCATCTCCCTTATTTACACCAGCAAAACCATCCTCCCCAAACCCTTGGGTCTGATTGCAGTTAGGCAGGGTGGGAAGGTGTGAAGGCAAGGAGATGATACACAATCCAAGCAGTGGGGTGGCAGAAACCCCATCAGCCAGCTACAGAGCTGTGCAGGGTCTTCTCCAAAAACCATGGCATGCTGCTGTTAAATTCCTCCCTGACCCCAGTGGTGAAGATGCCTGGGAAGCCAGGGATGGTTAGGCACACAGGTGAGCTGACTCTTCTGCTCTCAAGCCAAATAGTGTTAACTTCTGTCATTTCTTCCTGGTTTTGACACGTCAGGATGCATCTTGTCTCTCTACATCACTTTTTCTGGAGGTGCAAACCATCTTGCATGGGTTCCAAGGCTGAATGGTTCCCCATTGCTGCTCCTCTCCTTCAGTTTCCCACAACACAGACCTGAGAATTCCATTGATATATTGCTACAGGACAGTCATGCTGGCTGCAGAACCTAAATCTGATTTAATTAATTCATAATCCAAGGCAAAGTCGCTATGATAACCCTTTTCTGCTGACAAGAAAGCAGGATTTGGTGTATCTGCTATGGGCAGACAACAGACTCTCAGAGTGCAATACTGTGTAAGGCAAAGAAAAGAGCCATGTGCATTTGCAATTAATCACACAAATTACAGCCCTTTAATAAAGATAAAAAGCAAAGAGAATAAAACATGCTGGAAACCTATAGGCAGATTTTTTGCTCTCCTGAATTCAAAGGCAAAGCTTTGAAAACCTTGTTTGCTTTCACCAAGTATCACAGGGGATTATTTAGAACTTCAAAAGGAATTTGTAAACAAACAAACAAAAAAAACCCAGTTGAACATGGAGGGGCTGCTGCTTAACCCACTTTTGTACATCTGCCCCCAATCTCTCCTTTTGCTGGCTTTCCAAATCCCTTTTGGACATCAATGTCCAAGCTCAGGCTGTGGAGAAATTGCTCATCCACCTCTCAAAATAAAGGGGCACTTGACTAATTTAATCACAAATTATTTTTACCCAAGATTTGCAAATGGAAGTAGCTTGATGCCACGTGGACGTGCACGTGTCTGTCTCAATGGTTTCTGCATCCTTGTAAGCAATTCAGCTCTATTCAGCAGGGACACATCCAGCTGAGGAAAGGCTTCTGCCGACCCTGATAGATGCTAGATTGTCCTCCAAGGAGAGAGCCCTTCAAAAGGTGCAAATCTGGCAAAAAATACCCTTCACCTGAGCTCATAAGACAGAAAGCAGCAGGACACAAAGTTTTACGACGTCTAGTGCAAGGGGATAGGATGAAGACACATAAAATAACAGTATCTGTTCTCCAGACAATGGCTGTTCAAAGCTGGAAACTAAAAATGGGGATTGTGCCCACAGTTAATGGGTGATATTTTGTACAAGACACACTGACAGCAAGGGCTTAGCAGAACCCAGGGAAGAGCTGCATGTGGGCAAATGATGGGAATCCCTCCTTCCACTGGCAAAGAGCCTGAAAGAAAAATGTCAAGGAGACCTAAATCATCCTGCTTCAGGACATAAATCAGCCTCTAGCTGACAGTGGAAACAGAAGACACCTTATTGATGAGCTGGTTTAAGTTTTCAAAATGTAAAAGAAAAATTAGGCAACAGTTTGGTGGCAGTTTTAATAACTGCTTCTCTTTTTATGGCTGTTCCTAGCTTTAGTCTAAGGAGAAGCCAAGGTCACAGAGCCATCTACTCATTTTACTCTCCATCCTTCTTTACTAAAAATTTTTGCATATATTGGCCAACTCAGACTCAAATTCACACTGGAGCAGAGATCTCAAGGAACTGCATTTCCAGCAGGTTTCATGACAACCATCTGGATAAAAGAGAAGTCCAAGAATATTGTCCAGAAGAGAAACAGGCAAATTCAACTCTGCTTACAGTCCAAGAGCACATGTCTACTGTCCAGCCCACCAGCAAACTCCCAGCTCCAAACCAGCATCAGCACATGGTGCCACCTGCCTTGCCAAACTGGTGGGGGATGAGGGAAATGGATAAAGATTTTGAAGTCATCAATCCATAGCAAAGCAGGTCCTGCTGATTCTGCTGTTCACAGTGTTATCTGACTGCTTTTATCCCTTTCAACTGATTTAGAGACACAGTTAGAAAATTTCAAAATTTTGAGGATTGGGGAAAACAATTAAAATAAAAGCCACCAAGGCTCGGACCATGCAGTCTGTCCTGCTCCTGAGCATGGCCTCTCTGCACAACACCTGCAGGACTGGATGGATTTGAAGGGCTCATCCGTCATGGCAATTCCCACCTGCCAGCCAGCACAGTGGCTGGAATGTGGTCACCACCCCGCTATCACTCAAAGCCAGGCTTTGCCTACAGGAGGGGAAAGCCAAAGAGAGCCCCTGCAAAGAGCCCACAGTGTCTTATCCTCAGCCCATGTTTCATCCTGGTGTCATCATTTTGCTCTCTTTTGCTTTTTCAAGAGGACACAGAGCAACCTGCACACACTCATAGGAAGGAGCAACCCAAGGTGGTCGTTCTCTTACAAGACCCCAACAGCCACCTTGCTGTTCATGTGGTATCACCACGTGCTGTTTCACCAGCTCTCCATCCAGCATGGCCGAGCCCAGCTCTTAGGCAGTTCATGCACAGCTCCAGCAACTCTGTCCTGGGGCCACCAGTCCTCCTGGGGGTGCCATATGGACCCAAGCCTGGCATGGGCAATGTGAACCTGCAGCAGAATCGACATCAAGCTCAGCCTTTGGTGCTGCCCTCTCCATCTGAGCTAAATCACCTATGGAAAGGACATGGGGAACAATAATTCCCATATTTTCATGGAAACTCTTTGCTTTCCAGCCTGCCAAGGAAAGGGGTTGGTGACACACTGGGGGAGGAGATGAGCAGTAAATGTGTGCTCAGATGTTTGCACATGGCAGCAGCACCCTGGGGACGCCGTCTCAGCACCCTACCCTGGCTATGTGGAAGTGTTCCCTGAGATGATGTACAAACTTGGTTTCTCTCTTCCCAAAAGATGAAAACCACATCCTGACAACCAGGATGTCTTTCAAGCACTTCCCAGCCCCTCCATGCTTTCTCTCTGCCATGATTTGGGGGGTACTGGCATGCAGAGGATGCTGTGCCCACAGGCTGCTGCCTGCCCCACCAAACCTCCCTTGGTGTTCCAGGAGCCACCACGAGCTCACAGCCTCTAACTGGGATTTTCTGAGCTCCTGCACTGCTCTCGTGTGAGCCGCTCGGAGGGCTCAGCAGAAGAGTCATGAAGCAATTCTCAGAATTCTCTTTATTCCCTACCACGCCAAGCACGATTTGCTGCTACCAAAATTGTGCCACTTGCATCCAGCCACACACTACATAGCCTGAGTCTGCTTGGTGTGCACACAGGAGGAGGAGGAGGAGGAGGGAAGGTTTCAACCTCTGCTCGACTATTTGCAGCCCATACAGAGCTGAGGCATTTGCTTCAACTCAAAGCTCCAGCAAATGTTCCTGCTGGTGATGCCGAGCTGCGTGTTGGCAGCTGGGGAGCAGGTGCTGCAGGACCTGAGGTGAGGACCCGGCTCCCTGGATGCTGCCAGGAGCAGCGTGGCTCCTTACCTTGGCTTCCTGTCTCCATGGCGATGCTTTTGCGTCATCCTTCCAGCACAGCAACCTCAACCTATGCAAAATCTGGCCTCCTTTTGGGATCCCAGGGTGGAAACCGGTGCAGCGAGCTCTCCTCGCCGTCGTGTGCTGGGTGGAAGGTGGTGTCTTGCTGGGACCACCATCAGGTGCACGGTGCTGAGCTGCCTGTGCATCCAGCATGGGGAGGATGGACAAACCCCACTGCTCCAGGCCATCTGTGGTGCTCAGTGGAGAGGCTGCAAAGTCACCTCCAGCATCACCTGCCCTCAACCCATGGCAGAGTGGATGAGCTGAGCTGAGGAGGAGTTTTGTCACCCTGCAAGGGCAGTGCCTGGTGTTCCCTGCCTGACTGAGCTGCCATTTCAGGTTCTTTTTTGATTCTTTGAGCCCTGCAAAGACGACAGCTCACCAAAAATACCAGTTGTAACCAGTGTTTCCCTTACCATGTACAAAAAACCCTCAAACACAAAACACCATGGGCCTGCCCCTGCCTGACTTGCCCAACAAAGAAAGCCCAGGGGCTTCTCAGCACAGCAGCAACAGGGATGGGATGATGCTCCCTTGTTTTGTACCCAGCGTGCAGGCAGATGTAGCATCCACGTCCACCTGCCTTGTTTCATACATCAATGGCCCAGAGGAGAAGGGATGTCCTGGGTGTCTGCTCAGAGGGAAAAAAAAAAAAAGAAAGAAAAAAAAAAGCAGGTAAACCACAAAGTTGGCAGGAAGAGCTCATTAAGGGGTCTTGGAGGGAAGAGAAAGGCTTTGGGTTTAGTCAAAACAGACACCAGTGAGTGCTGTGGTTGTCCCAGGTCCCATCCAGCCTGGGCTACTGCTGCCTGTATCCTTTCCTAAATTACTTCAATCACCAGAATGACTTTTTGGGAAACATTTTAGATTAAAGAGTAAGAGATTCTCCCTCCTAAACCCTTGTTTTGGGTTAATCCTGTATTTATACTAAAATGTAAATGAATCAAATAATTGAAGGGCTAAGGGCACGACAACAACTAATATCATCATACAGAGCTTCCCATTAATGGGGGTGGGATGACGTCAGTTCAGATCAGTCCTGGAGAGCAAAGATTAACCCTCCACGTGGCCCTTACCTCCTCCTCAGGCTTCTGGGAAACCTCTCTGATGGCTGCCCCTTGCCTGTCATCCCCTGTGCTGGAGGAGAGGCACAAGGAGAGAAGCACATGGACCTCCCAGCCCTCCTTTTTGGGGTGGAGAAGGAGCCAAAGGCTTCTGGTGGATCCTGAACGTGGGCAGATGGCACAACAGGATGGCAATGACCTGGGGAGAACAGGCAGGTGATGCAGTGACTCATTGCCACCTTTTGCTTGGCCACTGACCTTCTGACCAAACTGCAGCCACCCAGGATCTCCTCAGGATTGGAGGGTGCAAGAGAGCCAGCTCTGCAAGAGAAAAGCCTTTGAATACTTGTCAACTCACAGTTTTGGTAGAGGAGCTGGTCAGAAGAGATCATCCAGGCAGGGTCAGCCCTTGCAGAAGAACCAGGTGGGTTGGTTGAGCAGAGGAGCTCAGAGAAGGGACCTGCACCACGAAGCCTCTCCAGCCTGGTCCCAGGCTGCCAGAGGGACTGTCCTCAGCTGGGAGCAGGACCCTGAAAAAGATCTGAAAGGATGCTAAGGACAAAAGGGGTGCTGGAGGCGGTGGGGGTGAGAGGGCACAGGGGTGGCATGGTGGCAATAAGGCAGAAGGTGGGAGGCCCATGTGATGGGCTCGTTCCTGAGCACAGGGCCAGCTGTAGCTGTTCCTTTCCAGCCCACTCCCGTGGCACAGCCTGAGCCAAAGCACTCGAGCTGGGCTCACCTGAACCACTTCCACAGGGCCAAGGTGCAGGAGCTGGGGGAGGACCTGGGGGCTTTTTTCCAGATGGATTCACAGACAGCAGCAGGAGCACCTCCAGTGCCTGAGCACATCTTTCCATGCAGGAAATCCCCCAGCCTAGGAGAGCACTTAGGGATAATCCCCTCACCTTTTCCACGAGGAGGGGCAGAGGGTCCTGCCATGCTCCCCTCCCCAAAGGATTGTCTGAGGAGACATCTGCAAGACAACCCTCACAAACACCTCCTCCCCCAGAAGCATTTTTCCTCCCGTGGCTGTTCAGTGAGTGACTAAAGGCCTCAGGATTATACCCCCAAATACAAAACAGGTGGAGGAGGAGGGGCGGGTTGCCAGCTCTATTACTCCTTTATAGGTCCTGGCAGTTCCAGAAGCAGCCTGGCTTTGCACAGTGCAGGACTGTGGCATGCTAAAAATGCAAACCTGGTCCTACAGGGTTTATTGGGATGGCAGGAACCCTTGAGTTCCAAGGAAAGGAGGCAGCACACACCTCTGCCAGGTTACCTGCCACCACAGAAATGCTGACCTGCACAGTCACCCCTTGATCTGTGGGAAAGGCTTCCCAGAGTGAAGGGACAGTGGGAATTTCTGGGCAGTATCCTGCTCCCCTTTCCCCTGTGTGCTCACTCGTGGTCGTGGTCACTGTATGACTTTCACAGTCCCACTCTGCACCAATCCAGCCCTGGTATCCCCATCACACAGTGACCGCTGCTTGGCAGCACCACGGGACTCTCTGGACCTGCAAAACTTTCATGGGATAATTCAGGGTCAAGGAAAGCTGCTCTGACTCCCCAGCCTTGTCCTCTTGCTGACACCAGCCAGGGGGGTCCAGCCAGCCACATCCTCAGCATTACCAACCACAGGAACCCCTTTGTTCTACCCCCACCCTCACCTGGCACACACGCTGGTGCACAACTGGCAGAGTTGAGGGCACCAGGTTCTCCAGCTTGAGGAGCAAGGATTGAAGTGGTGGTGTGGCACACATGACCTCAGCAGATTGAAACAAAGAAAACTTTGGAAGAAATGAAGGGGAAACAAATCCCAAACTCAGGGTTGGTGCAGTGATAACGTCTCATCATCAAGAGATGTCTCCCACAGACTCTCCTTCCACCACCCTCTTCCCACCAGCTCTCTCACCAGCATGGTGCCACAGCTCAGTTTCAGAGCAGCAGTGCCCCTCTCAAGCTTTTCCTGGAGCAGGCAGCAGTTGCAGGCAGCTGGTTCAGTGGAGGGGAGATGGCACATAAAGGCACGGGGTGAAATGGGACCTCACAAGCCCCAGGGCTAACCCAGCCTTGGCCAACACACACACCTGCCTGAGCCCAGCGTGCTGACTCAGGGTCGGTGCAGTGATAACGTCTCATCATCAGGAGAGATGTCTCCCACAGACTGTCCCTCTACCACCCTCTTCCTACCAGCTCTCTCACCAGCATGATGCCACAGCTCAGTTTCAGAGCAGCAGTGCCCCTCTCAAGCTTTTCCTGGAGCAGGCAGCAGTTGCAGGCAGCTGGTTCAGTGGAGGGGAGATGGCACATAAAGGCACGGGGTGAAATGGGACCTCACAAGCCCCAGGGCTAACCCAGCCTTGGCCAACACACACACCTGCCTGAGCCCAGCGTGCTGCAAAGGAGCCAGGATGTGATCCAGGGTGGTGAGATGCCTCCTGCCAGTGAGGAACCTCTGACATGGTGTCACCACCCCCATCACAAGCTGCTGCAGGTTTGGGGTTGTGGTTTGTGCCCTCGCTGTGGGGCAGAGGTCACACTGGGGCTGGTGGCTGAGCAAACCCTGCCATGATGGGAGCATCAGCCCAGGGTGACAAAGCTCTGTACCACCTCTCAGGGAAAGGAGAGAGTGCAAATGCTGCCTACAGGAAAAACCCCAAACCCTGGCCGAGCAGTGCTTGGCTTTGGCTGCATTTCCCACCATCGTGCAGTGCCCTCTGGTGCACGCTCAGACGAGGGAGGTTTCGAGTCTGCAACAATCTCCCACCTCAAACATCATCTCAAAGCCAATCCACTCACTCCACTTAAATGGAAAAAAACACCTAATCCAAAGGGTTGGTTGATTGAGCAAGAGCTCAATCCATTTGAGATGGGATCTATTCCAAGCTGATAGAAGCTATTCACCATTAAAAAAATATCTATGTCATAATATTTCTCATGTGACTGATGGCATTACAGGCACTGATGGAACATTAGACATGACATCACACATCTCTATTATTTAAAGGGACAAAGTCGAGTTAAAATTAACTGTCCCGTCTGCTCGTTCAGTGCCACGAGACAGGGCAACGGATCCGGCTGCAGGAAAATTGCTCTTGACTTCTGCCAAAGTGATGTGATTTTTTCAAATACATATAATTTCCTTTCCCATTATGTTAGGACTGGAGAGAGACACGGTGTCAAACTCTGGATGGAAATGATTGAGCACTACCAGAGATAGGAAGGGCTTATCAGCCGGGGCTGTCGTTCAGCCAGCAGCATCCCTCCAGGAGCAGAGGTGGGTGAGGAGCTGTGTCTTGTTCTCCAGCACCCCTAAACCTCCATGACATCCACATCTGGCTGAAAGTCTCCCCTAGAAAAACCTCAGGGGACTGGGGAAAAAAAAAAACACCCACAGCATTCCTTGCCTGACTCTAGACATCTTCTCTGATTTCTGGAGTCAGCAGCAAGAAGCTCCAGGGATGCTCAGGCTTGGCAGCTCCCTGTCAGTTAAAGTCCAGGTTATAAAGTGTAATGAGCCAAAGTGAGCATGGAGATTTGATGGGATGGAGGTATAAAAGAAGAATGAGCAACCAGGCTGCTCAGCCTGCTGAAGCACTTAATGTTGTGAGGAAAATAATTAGCACCTAGAATGAAAAGGGACCAGAGTCTGAAGATGCCAGGAAAGTTGGAGTGCTTGCCATGCAGGGTCCAGGTAAACCCAAATAAAGATGTAAGCAGAGACATTGTGACACTTTTAAAAGTGGTTTAGGAAGCCCACATTCTATTTTATGCAGGACTTTAATTTCCATGGGCTGCCAATGAGGTCTGAGTTATGGGGAGCCTGATCTGAAGGATGTTTAAACCCCTAAAATACAGTCCTGAGCTCAGGAGCTGGAATGGATTCACTATGAGGAAGTCTCTCAGTGCAAACAACACCTTTAAAAGCCTCTGGCCAAACTCATGCAGATCGATTCCACCTCTGTCCCAGCAGCCTCAGCCATTTCAGAAATGGGATTTGGGATAGCCTGAAAACTTTGTCCAAAATCTCATTTCTCCAAGTGAACGTCACTGAGAGTTTGGCTCCAGAGTCATTTTGCAAACCACTCCAAGTGGCTCTGAGCCACTCCCAAAAGCCCAGCACAGTCTGGGCAGTGGCTGCACTTACAGCTTCTCAATACAGTCCAGGAATAACGAACAGAGATCCAAAAAGGATTTAAAGGTAGGAGGCTGCAGACTCGAGCTCATATAACATGAAAAAGGAGAATAAAGTGATGGCAGGGAAGAGCCAGGGCCCATGCAGAGGATGTGTGGGTACCACGTTCACCAGGGACATGGATGTGTGCTGTGGGAAAAGCCAGAGCAGAGCTGCCCAGCACATTGATAACAGCAGAGATGTTCAGTGAGCACAGGAGGGAGGGATGGCTGGAGACAGCCACTTTGGTACCACAGTTCACAAAATGAGTGGCCAAGGTGTGATCCAGGCACAGCTCCTTGCTTCAGAGACTCATCTGTTACTTCTCCATCAGTAAATCAGCCTTGGAGGAGAGGCTGTCTGATAATGCTGCCTAATTCCCACCAAGGGGTACAGATAAACCCTTCCAGTGCCTTTTTCTTATTTTGTTAGTATTCCTGAAAATATTCTGATCCATTTGATCTGCTCTTAGTCATCCAGCCCGGGACATGCACAGCTCTGGAAGCACAGACTCTACATTTCCCTCAAATTTACATTTCCATTCACCCAAACATTTTCTCCTCCAAATGATCCACTGGCCCATCAGCTAGCAAATGCACAGGGTTGTTTTTTCCATCAGCATCCATCAGTGACATTCCTCCAAGACTCACATCTTCCAAAGCCACTTGCAGCCAGCTGAGCCCAGCACCACCAACCCCAGGAGCTCTACACCAAGGTCCTAATGGGATGCTCCTGAAACATCAGCCGTGTTTCCAAACATCCCCTCTTGAATGGGGCACCCTAGTGAGTTACTAAATCCCCTTCCAAAAAATCTACTGGAGACACTCCAGCATCATCCTCTGTGTGTGCAGCTGGGAGTGCTGCTGGTAGCTGAAACCACCCTCAGGCACCACATTCTGAAGCCCATCAAAGCCCTTGATCGTGTCTCTCATGATGATCATCTCCCAGAGGCAGCAGCAACATAAGGAGGGACACAGAGGTCAAAAATAAGCAGAGAAGAAGAGTCAGATATGACTCAGCTCCGAGTCTTCAGGATTTTGGCTGGCTCTCACATGGAGCTGGCACAGTGCACTGCTCCACCTTGTCCTGGTCCATGCCAAAGCTTTTTTTTACCTCCTGCCAAAAATACAAAATGAACAGAGAAGCTCTAGAGCCCTGAGCCACTTACACACAGCACAAATGTGCTGCTTCCTAATTCCTTGTGTGGCTGAGACGTCTGAAGCTGGAGGAAGGAACCGAAGGATGGTTTATTCCATCCTTATTCTGCTGGTCTCAAAACAACTTTCTCTGCAGACATAAGGCCTCGTGGCCTCCTCTTTTCTGTCTTTGGTATACCAAGGAGCCAGATCTAGGGCCAAATGAGAAATATGTCTTCTCCTGGTATTTCCTTCATGAGACACCAATCAAACCACTTCAACACTTGAAGGTTTTATCTTCATACTTTTGCAGGTGCTGTTCTGTTAGGAAATTCATGGTGCACCTGGAGAGCTCTGTGGTGAGGTTTCAACGTGCCAGGTTCTCTACACACACATAAGAAATAACCACCTTCATCTGAGCAACTCCCAGCCTGTGGTTACAGAGCCAGGACTTCCAGAGACATGATGAGTAAAGCTGAGTCCCACAGGCACTGAGCTCATCAAACAACCCACCACCTCTTTTCCCTCTCTACAAAACCCAATATCTTGTCGCCTTCAGGTGAGAAGGTACCATCCCAAGCACACACTTTCCATCAGGGGCAGGGTTGATGTGGCTGCAGCCCCAAACTGTTACTCTGGGAATGGAATTCATGACTCAGCCACGGCTTCTGGTGTGAAGCTGGACAAGTCTAAAAACCCTTCTGACTCAGCCTGCTGCCTGCAAAAACAGGACAGGGAATGACTGATTTGCTCCAAGTCTTTGCTCTTCTTCTCTATAAACATTATAAACTGCCATGGCCAGAGAAGGTTCAGACATTCACACTGCCTCTAAGCTTTTCTTTAATTCAAATAAATACTTCCATTAAGGCTATGGTAATCAAGAGCTCAATAATGCTGACACAACATCAATAACAGTGCCTTAACTGACTGAATGGTACACTTTGGGATCTTTGAACAGCCATCCCTCATACCAAAGCTTCTGGATTTATTGTATCAGTATCAAAAAGCCCCAGTGAGGACCCCTGACAGCTTGTAAAGAGCCGTCGGTGAGATGCTGAGTTACTTGGGTCACCACGTCTCTGGGAATAGCCAAATATACCTGGGAATTCTCTTTGGAGGTAAAAGGAAACTGCCAAAACACTCTGTTTGATCCCATCTTTCCTATTAGAAATGCAAAGAAAGGCACCAGCTGCAGGCAGGCAGCACGATTATATTATTTTATATCTATATATACAGGTAGATGATTTATATTATTACTCCTACAATTATTATTAGAACTGAAAAGATCTTTAGGCACAGCAAGACCATTATAGAGTAAAACATGAAAGTAAATTGCAGAGGAAAGCAAAATAACTGAAGTAATAAGTGAAAACAGATAATGGACAAGAAAATGCTGTGATCCAACAATGACTTTCAGTGCTGTAACCCTGGCAGGCTTCCACGTGAGGAAAACCCAGGAGCATCCACCTGGGAGAGCCCCCATAACTCTGAAGTGCTCCTGGGAGCTTTAAAGCACGCAGCAGAAAGGAATTCTGCCTGCACAGTTGATTTTGGGGGGGAAATTCCAAGACTGAGGGATCACAGATGAGGAGGAATCACTCTTGGCCTCTGCTGGAGACAAGAGCTTGGGCTAGAAGAAGCCAGCTGTGGGCTGAGAGCCTCAGGGCTGAGCCAGGAGCAATGCAAACCTCCCCCTCCCTTTTCCCCCTAAATTCAGGGTTTCTTTCTGCTTTGGGGAGCTGCCCAGGGAGTCTTGAATTCACTGGTCCCAGGTACAGCAAAGGGAGCTGCCCAGGGAGTCTTGAATTCAAGAGCTGTGATGAACACATCCACATGTCTCTTACCTCTGTGTTCTGCACTTGGATGCTCTCCAGGCTTGCTGGGCTCCTGCTCGGTCCAGGGGCCATGCTGGTCCTCTAACCTTGTGTCCAGATTTTGCTGGCTAACCAGCATGGCTGGGGCTTGAGGGAAGCTCTTCCATCGAGCTCCTTGAAGCTCAGCCTGGGTCATTTAAGCACATCCCTGTGGCCTGAGGAGATGCTGCAAACCAGCTGCAGGCTTTGCAACGTCAGCCCAAGCAGCAGTGACAGCCAGACACAGAGGAACGGTCACCACAGCACCTCACCTTGCTCCAGCCTCTCGTTCCACCTGAAGTGCATGGCCCCAGCAGTCCCCAGCCTGCAGCACACTCAACACAAGCTCAGAAAAGGAGAAACACAGCAAAGATGAAAGGCTCCAGAGCTGAGAATGGTCACATCAGCAGCACAAAGTTTCCCATGGTTATGGGTTCAATGAGTGCAAGGTGCTAAAAAAGGAGAGTGAGTGAAGTATGGACCAAGAGCTGTGGGAGGCCTGGGTGGAGAAAGGCACCATTTTACCATTTTCTCTTCACAGTGAAGGTCTCTCTGAAGCATTTCTGCCATGCCCACTAATCTCTTTCCTAGTAATGATGTGGCACTTCAAACGATGGGACAAGAGCACCTCGTGGGGCTTTAAGCACCACGCAGAGCAATTTCTTGTTCTCCTGGGGGATTTTTGTTCTCCTCCTGTTTCCAAGCAGCAGCAGTCGTGGCAGTCTGTGTGTCAGGGCCATGCTCACGGGTTTTACAACTGCCACAAGAAATCAGAAACAAATGCCTACGTTGGACACCTTTTCCTGAGGGCACTCATGACTTACCTGTCACCCTGTCACCCCCATCAGTGGCCTTGGCAGAGGATAACGAGCTAGCATGCAAAGAGCACCTACAAGGAGGTGGGAGGCTATTTATGGTTGGGATTTGTTCTTCTCAGCTTCTTTACACCTTTCTACACGGGCCTGGAAGAGTTTGGTCCTGTTTTAAGCTGTATTCCTCACAGCAGCCCTTGAACTCTCACCTACCTGCAAGACTGACCAGCAGGATCCTGTGGGGCTGGGGAAGGAGGTGGTCTTGCTTCTTCATGCAGTTCCTGTGGCTCCCCTGGACTCCATGAAGAGCAGACACAGCCATCCCACTTGGTTAGAGCTGGAAAACTCAAGATGTGTTTGAATTACAGGTTTTGCAGCACAGGCTTGAGACTGCCAAGCTCACAGCAAAACAATTTGTCCTCCTAGCTGAGTTCAGACATGACACTAAGTGCCTCTTTCCAAGCAGGAGAGACTCATATTTGCTTTTGCATAAATGTTCTGATGAGTATAGGTGGACTGTCTCTGGTAGGAGATGAAGTTCACATCAAGCAGTCCCTAAACCCTTTTCCCAGTTCAGAAAACCATCCTCATGTGGTGCCATGGAGGCCAAGCTGCCCAGTGTCAGATGCCCACAGCAGCTTCTCTGCTGGGAAGATGGTCACTATCTTCACTACCATGCACCAGCAAGGCTCTTTTTTTAAAACAAATCTCAGACTACATCAGAGTTTTTGCTTCTCTGAGATGGTTCACTGTCTTCACTACCATGCACCAGCAAGGCTCTTTTTTTAAAACAAATCTCAGACTACATCAGAGTTTTTCCTCTCTTCTTGAGTTTTTCTGGCTGGATTGCAGGCAACTTGCCAGGGTGAAGTTATCAGCAAAGTTTTTCTAAGCTTGTTGATATGATGCTGAGAGACAGGTCAACGTGAGGTCATCATTTCAACCCTTCCATATTGGCTCATCTAACAGCAAGGAAAATGGCTCCACAAAGTCAGTCTCTGGACCGTGGCACCTCTAGGTAGATATCTTTGTTCTTTGGCTCAGTTGTGGCTGCTGCCTGCACGTCAGAGCACAGGCTTGGGTGGGTTGTGGGCTCAGCTGCATCGGTTTCCCAGAACATCAGCTCATTTCTGAGAGCTGGGGTTCCCAGGAGCTGGGGCAGTCTCTGCACACAAGCACACAGGGATGTGCTGGGGGGGCTGTCTTGCCTCTTGGTGCAGTGAAGATGGTGATGGGCACATATGGGCATGGCTCCTGGAGATTTTGTCTCCTTGGCAAGCACCAAAGTAAGCCTCAGTATTTCAAACAACATCCACAGGCCTCCGATGGGAAGCTCAGAGACAGATGCTCAACGTGCTGTATGTGCACTGTGTGCTTTGGAAAATCTGACCTTTCTGGGTTTAATGAGTTCCTCACACAGGAATGAGGCAGAGGACAAAGGCAGAGCAGTCAGGAAATGGTTTTGTTTCAAGCAAAGGTACACAGAAAGGTGAACTTTGCAAAGCTGCTGGCATTTGCCAAGCTGCAGAGGGGAGAAGGAAGCGCAGGGACTAAGCCTGACTCCTTCCTCCAGCATCACAATCATCCAAATCACTCCTGTTCTCTCTCCAGTCGCTTTCTCCAGCTGTTCTTTTCCTTGGTTGCTGATATTTTCCTATGACTTTGACTGAAGTGCTCCCTCACCAGCTAACACAGAGCTTCCCAAATTCTCCATGGCATGGGGCTTTGAGACCAGTGCAAAATCCCCATCAGAGGAGTGATGGGCGTCAGCACCAGGGGCTTTGCATCTGTAATCAAGGAGCAGAGCTCACACTGAAGGAGAAGCTCTGGCCAAGCCACGAGTGCAGCCTGCCTGCCTCTGGGACCTGGCTTTTGGAGATGAGTTGAATTTTATAATCATGAATTTCTGTAGAACGTGCTGTACCTGCTGCCCTTATGGTAAAGCTGCTACCTCAGACTCCCACCCAGTAAAAGCACCAGGACTCACCCGTTCTGTAAAGACTACGAGAGCAAATCATGCCCTCCCAGTGCTCCTGGTCTGCTCCATGCACTCAGCCAGCCTGCAAAATAAAGGTAAAGATGTGTTATGCCACTGTCATTTCCTAGAGAAAAAGGCTGCTGCAGAACAACTTAATAATTAATGCAGTCTCTTAACACACTTAACTCAGATCGTTAATATTTACAGCCAAGAAAAGATAGGTCATGGAGCAGAGCCATGCAGAGGCCAGAGAGCCTGGGCCAGGGATGCTTTCCTGGCACCACGCTGGGGTGCACAAACTGGGATGCACAGAGCAGGAGATGTGTGCTCAGCAAACAACTCACCATCAGCCCAAACACAGATCGGGGTGTGAGGGTCCTGGAGGGAGCAGGACCTGGGTGCCCCAGGTCAGGGGGCCACTGGGCACCAGCTGTTGGCCAAAGGGCTTGGAAAAGTTTCACAGGGAGGTGAGGATGGGAGAAGAAAGCAGACAGAGGCATTGCAGCTGTTTCCTCACTACCCATACACATTATCACTGGAAGCAAAGACCTTTCTCCCAAAGCCTGGTCCTGGTGTTAAAGGTTTCCCATCAGCAGAACAAATCAATGACCATTAGATTCCTGGAAAGTGCCCTGGTCAGCTGAATTAATCCAGTCCAAGGGGCTTAAAATTCCATAGCAATGTTTTCTGGGATCAGTTCCCTCAGCTGTAACACGGGGGGGACATGACTCCGTGGGCAGGGCAGTGACCCAGCCGTGGGCTCCCTGCTGTCTCGGAGGTGACAGGGGAGCAGGGCAGGGGTGTCAGGGAAGCAGCCACCCTTCCAGGCTGGCATGATGCCATGGGATGTGCAGGAGCAGCTGCAGCCCTGCAGGGACAGGCGATGCCAGACATGGAGAGTGGGAAATGTCAGGGAACCTGCAGCCAACACGCAGGTCTGTGGTGGCAAAGCAGCTCCTGCAGCATGGCAAGGGGTGCCATGAACATCCTCTGGCTGCTTCTGCTCACGAGGCACAGCAGATTTACAGCCTCATCTCCAGACATCCCTCCGAGGAGAGCAGCTCTGTGGAAGGAGAGCCACTGCCTCCTCTTCCTCTCCCCAGCACCAAGACCCCATTAACACGGCCACAGCCCAAGCTCTTCTCCCACCTTCCCTGGAGCTCAGCTTTTTCTTAGACCAGATGCCATCCCAGCCCACAGCTCCAGAGCCCAGGCACCAGGAGCCAGCCCAGCTGCAGCTCTCACAGGGGACCAGCACAGGGCCACCTCTAGCCCTCTATCCCTTTATTCTCTCTCCTTTTCAGACCTGCACCAGCTCACTGCTCTGCCTTGCAGACCTCACAGGCACCTCTCTGCACCCTCCCTCTGCGTGCTCTGTAAGGAGAGGTGATTTGGGGAGCCCTCCCCAAACCCTTCTTTCAGCACTGTACACACGTACATTTAATCTCATCAGTATGAATGATCTCTTTTCAATTTAGGAATTTTCCAGAGCCTGAGGGCTCTCATTTCCCTTGGGTTTTGCTCTCCCTTCCCACCCTGACAGCCCACAGGAGCCCATCCAAAGCAGGTCCACATGTCCCTGGCTTGGCTGGGGGGGACCTGGCACATGTGGGGTGCTGGGGAGCCCTGAGCAGGGCTCATCAGAGCTGCTCCTCACCCTGCTATGTGCAAAACAGCTGCAAAACACATCCTTCAACCCAGCCAACTGAACCCTCACTCCACCCACCCCCCGAGATGTTCCCTGAGGCTCGCTTGAATTTTTGCCCCAGGGTTTTTTGTTTAGTTTTATGGATTTTTTCTTTCTTGCAGACACAAAACACGACATCCCTGCTCTTCTGGCTCTTCCCCTTGGCCCTCTCATATATTTTCCCCATTTACACAACTCTTTCTTTCCCCTTCTGGCTGTCCTTAGGCTTTTTATCCTTTGCATCATTCATCCCAGCTTACTGTCTTCTTTTAAGACAGGCTCCTGGGAGATGCACATCTCCTTGAATCCCTTCTCCTCCTGCCTTGCCCTGATTTGCACTCACACGGGCACTTTCCATCCCTACAGCTGCCTGCAGCCTTGCTGGGACATCCACAGAAGAGCAGAGGGAAATAGGGCAGCCCCAACACACCTTTTATCAAACCTTGGAAAATATCCATGTGCTTTTAATGCCCAGAGCCCAGCCCCAGGTTATCCAGGGGGATAAGGTGCTGCTCAGCAGTGTCCACCAGTACTAACACATGGGCAGTAGGCAACACACTGGTGTTAGGAGTGGGAAAACACCAGGATAAGTGGTGGATTTACCTGGCAGGAGAGCTGCCAGGCACGTTTGCCCAAGGTTTGCCTATGCTCTGATGCTGAGGATGCTGTGGGGGCTTCAGAGCAGGGCTGGTGAGGACACCCTGTCCCCCCCAATGTGCTGCAGGGTGATGCCCACATCTAAACCCCACAGCTGGTCTTCCTCTGAGCAGCATCTTTGGGAACAGCCACGACAGATGCCATCCCTGAACCTCCCAGCTGGGTTTTTAACTGTGGTTCAAGCAGGCACCAGTGCCCTTGGTGTGCCCACCACAGCAGTGGCCACTGCAGCAGGTGCCCATGTTTCCACCCTAGATGTTTCTGTTGGGTTTCTCTGTCCTTTGCCAGTTCTCAGCAGGGGAGCAGTCAATGTCTGGGCTGAGCTCTGGGCTAGGCTGGTCCCTCCTCTCTACCCTGTGCTCCCATTCAAAACCACAGTGCAGATCTTCCAGAAAACCCGAGTCCTCCTTTGGTGGCATCTGCCACACTTGCCACATTACAGCTGACAGCTCAACACACCAGAAACCTCCCTCAGATTCCCCAAATGTGCTTTCATCTGAATGAAGGTGACAGTCTTAGGGAATGTGAACTGAAAGGCAAATGGAAGCACAGAAGAAAGAGCTTGGGGAGTGTTTTCCAGTCCTTTTGTGAAGCCTCTCAGCTTCCCATCAGCTACAGAAGCCTGTAAACGTCCCAGCTCCACTTTCTGACACCAGGTACAAAGGTAAAAGCTTCTGAGAAATTACCACCTATACTCAGGGCTGTTAGAAGAGCTCCCAGCTGGGGACTGGGCCTCTTGCTGGTGAGAAGGAACAAGGCAGAGCCATCTCCATCTCCTCCCATCAGGTGCTGGGTGTCATTCTCCAGAGTCCTCACTCCTGCCAAGTGCATGGAGCTGTCTAATGGGCCATCAATGCAGGTGACATTTTAGAGCATGGCCAACTATTGCTCAGGAGACAGAACAGCTTTCCAGATGCTTTTGGCCCCTATGGAATGAATTAACACAGCAGGTCCTGCCCTCCAGCAGTTCTTCTGCTTGCCAGTAGCTCAGAGACCTTTCCCAAGCAAGTCCCCAGCTCTGGTGCCTTGGAGAGCTGACCAACACCTCTCTAGGCAGGGACACACAACTGTGTGGGTGCTGTGGATGAGCAGCAGGGCTGAGCCAGGGAAAACCACCTCTGAAGTTGGGTCCAGACACAGGGCAGCCTAATTCCAAACCACCACTGGAGACCTCCTGGGAGCAATGAAGCTTCACGAGGGTGGGGAGAGATACAGGTAAATACTTCTGGAGGTGATTCAGCCACAGCTAACTGCAGCTGCTATGGTCTGAGTGGATCAGGAAT
>NW_008612730.1:45553-76061 GCF_000691845.1 Merops nubicus
AGGCAACACCTTGGGCTCCACCCAAGGCTTGATGTCCCACTGGAGGAGGAGGAGGGACCTATTCAGCTGTTTCAAAGCATCTCTCTGGAGAAAAGCAGGGGTAACTAGCCACAGTGGACACCCAGATTGCCCTGAGACCCTGGCCAAGGGCTGATCCCACCTGGAGCTTGCTCCTGCATGCAGGCATGGAGTGCACAACCAAGTGGGACCATAGGCAGATCATCAGCTCATGGTTCCCTTACTCAGCATTTGAAAGTGCAGTTCACTTCTGAGAGGATTTCATATTAAGCTCTTTAAGTAACAAAGCAAGATTTCGCTTTAAAAATCTTTCTTTAATCACATAATCCTGAGGGAAGTCCTCTCCTCCCCCTGGGGAAAGAGAAAGAGAAGCAGGTTTGCTGAGGGAGAAATAATTACTTTATCCCCACATAATTGGATGATATTTGCTGATTAAACATAGGAAACCTTGGGGAAAGGTTGATTTTTGATAACAGTTTAAAGATCTTTAAGAAAAAACATATACCAAACATATCCAAAAATACCCCAAACCACACAAAGAGCCTGTGGGGAAGAGAAATAAGTCTTCTGGTGACCTTGTGGTGCAAGCAGCAGAGCTTATTTTGCCTTCAGTGCAGGAAGGACTTATGGTGACTCAGTCCAACGTGGCAAGGAGCTAACCCACCCCCAAGCCCTGGCTGGCTGTGGAGGGAACCAGGGGGGCTCAGCAGCAGGGCAGATATTTTGGATGACCCATGGGAAAGCTCAGCTCTTAGATGAAAAAGATCACCAGATATTTTGGGTTGGCAGCTACCTCCAAAAGTCTCCAGCCCAACCTTCTCCTGAAACAAGGTCAGCTATGGGGTCACATGAGGTTGCTCAGGGCTTTATCCAGGGGGCTCATAAAAGCCTCCAAGGATGGAGGCAGCACAGGCACGTGGAGTCAGAGCTTGCTCAGAGAGGGAGCAGCTCATGGGAGTCTGAAATCTGTCTCATATGGGGAGCAGCTGAGTGCTGCCAGTGTCCCTGCAGAACCAACCCTCCATCCATCAGTTAAAATTTAGGTTTTCAGTCTACAAAGTCATCAAGATAGTGAGGAAAAAAAAACACTCACAGCACTGGTAGCTGCTTCTCATACTGCTCAGAGACCACAGATCACACCTACAATGGTGTGGATTGAAAGGGACCTTTAAAGGTCACCCAGTCCAACCCCCTGCACTGAGCAGGGACATCTGCAGCTAGAGCAGGGTGCTCAGAGCCCCACCCAACCTCCCCTGGAATGGTTCCAGGGATGGGGCAGTGACCACCTCTCTGGGCAGCCTGGGCCAGGGGCTCACCACCCTCAGTGTCAAACATTTCTTCCTTCTCTCTAGTCAAAATCTCCCTCTTTGTGTTTACAACCATCACCCCCTGTCCTGTTGCAAGAGGCCCTGCAGAAAAGACTGTCTCAACCTTTCTGGGGGGCCCCTTTGAAGTCCTAAAAGGCTGCAGCAAGGTCTCCCTGAGAACTCCTGGTGTGGGGAGGCAGAAGCCTGCTCTGTGCAGCCAGCTGGGAGCTACCTGTCCAGGCATGGAGACTGTGGACTTCCAGGTCCTGCAGACAGGATTAAAATAACCATTTAGTGCATTTTTGCTGCATCTCACATCCTTTTGATTGGACATTAGGAAGAATTTCTTCCCTGAGAGAGTGGTCGGGCACTGGAAGGGGCTGCCCAGGGAGGTGGTGGAGTCACCATCCCTGGAGGGGTTCAGGTAATGAGTAGGTGGAGCACTTGAGGCTGTGATCTGGGGGTTGGGGAGTTGTTAAAAGGAAGGTTGTTCTTGATGATCCTGGAGGTCCTTTCCAGCCACAGTGATTCTACCTGCCAGTTTTGGGTATCCCCCCAGGACCTCAGTCTGTAGGAGATGCCCCGTGGCACGAGCTCAGTGTGTTAAACACCTCAGCTGCTCCCTGGTGTTCAGGCACCACGTTTACTGGTCTGCACCCTCACTTCACCCTGCCCCAAGCCCGGGAGCAAGGAGGAGGCTGAGGGGAGGTGGGGTAGGACAGGATGGTGAGGAGCTGGGAGGTGACTGCAGCCCTGGGCCAGGAGCCTGTGCCCACACAGCAGCAGTGACAGCAGGCTCTCCACCTTGGCCATTCCCCCATGGTCCTGAGCTGTGGGGTTTGTCCACCCCACTGCCCGTAACAAGGCTGAAGAGCAACAGCCCTTCCTCCCTGGACAGCCAAGGGCTGAGCCTCCCATCAGCTCTGGAACCCCCAGTGATGTGGTGGCCGTGCCACAGCACGCAGAATGTGGCCGTGGTGGTCACCAGGTCACAGGGTTGGTGGCACAGTGCCCAGGATGGGTGTAGAAAGGGCGGATGGAGAGCTGGGGCAGGGAAAGGGGCAGGGCTGGCCCTGGTGTGACAGAGAGTGGCTGCTCCTCCTGTGTTTTCCAGAGCTGGAGGCTCCCACAAGGACAGGGCCAGAGCACAGAGCACTCCTGTCCTTGCCCACGTGGCCAGAGAGATTCCCAACCTTCCAGAAGGGCACGGACACAAAGTTAAGGAACCAGGAGGGTGTGGAGCCCTGGGCAGGGGCTCTGTGCTGGGCCAGGATGTTATCCTGCCTTTTGCAGATGCAGACCCCATCCCTGCAGCCCAATATTTCCACAGCTCTCTCCAAAGCCATTGCCCAGAGGCCAAGGAAGCCCTCACAGCCCCAGCCTGCCCCATGCCATGGTCCCACCAGCAGCTGGAGCCCCCCGAGCTCTGCACCACCTGCCCTGGGGCTGAGCTGGAGACAAACCCTCCAGAGCCATAGGCCATCAGCTGCTGCTTCTGCTCTGTCTGGTCTTTTGGGGGATGTCAGGTTGTGGCTTGAGAGCCACAGAAATGATCCAAGGGCTGGAGCAGCTCTCCTGTGAGGAGAGGCTGAGGGAGTTGGGGTTGTTCAGCCTGGAGAAGAGGCAGATTTTTCCTGTTTGGAATTTCTTGGTTGCTTTATTATCATAGGTAGCATCAAATGCAGGGCAGAATTCATTGAATTTACTGAATATTGTCTGTGCTGGGAGGGCTCCTGCTATGGGTGAATTTTCAGCCTCTGGGAGATCACAGCAGCTCTCAAAAGGACCTGAGCAGACCCTTTTTTTCTTAGCTCTTGAAATACTAAGATTAATTTTTCTGCCGTTGGAAAGAACCAGAGCAACTGTTGTGCTATTTCATGGCAATTTCCCAGCAGGTTTCATCTTCCATCTCTAACCCCACTGCCAGGCACCCTCCTCACCTTCCTGGAGCAGAGCCTGGTCTGGCAGGGCAGAGCTACCAGCACTCCTCACCTCAAGGGTCCCCAAGAAACACAACCAATGGGCCCTCAAAGCCACCACAAACACCCCCCACACCTCCCAGCCAGTCCAGCATGGCACCATGGGCAGCACATCCCCATCCCTGGGCCCACCAGGCTGCAAAACTCACCTGGAAGACAGAGATGTTCTTCAGCATCAACTCCTCCGTGCTCACTGATCTGCCTTTGAAGTTCAAGCCCCTTCCTCAGTGGTTTTAGAACCTTCCTCAGTGCCCTGGAGTCCCACCCTCCTGCTGTCCTTACAGCAAACCACATCCACCTGTAGAGAAGTCACCTGCTGCTGGTTTTCCTCCTCCAGAGCCATTTGCCAGCCACGTTGCTACTTCACATACCAGCAGGGCCCTCAGGGGCATGGGAAACACCTTCTAACACCCACCTGACAGAGCAGAAACTGCAGGAAATGGAGATTTTATGAAAAGAACTGGAGGAGGCAAATGGGTTTTGCTGTTGGCCACATCCACCTTCACCACAGTGCATGAGGGTGCAGGTGGAGAGGGATGCTCACTGCTGCTCTCCAGATGATGGGCCACCTCCATGAGAGGAACAAGCTGGGAATTTGAGCAACCAGCTTTGCCCCTGACATGTTAAATCGGCCACAAAAGCATTGAAGGGAAGCTGGTGATTTCCTCAGCACGCTCCTGGAGCGTGGTGCCTGCAGCAAGGGAGGTGACACCACTGGTTTGAGCTCCACGCTGCTCCTCCTGTGCTCTCTGCTCCAGCAGCACCTGGTGTGGCCCAGAGACATTCATCACGGCTTCCACAGACCAGGGGGTGTGGTTTGGTGCTTCATTTTGAGCTCCTCCCAACCCGTGAGCTTTCTCACCTTACTTTCTCCCCACCTTGCCAAGAAGGGAGGGTGAGGGAGCAGCTGGGTGGGCACCCGGTGGTCAGCCTGCCACAGACACCCACCACACCTCTGTTCCTTTTCCAAGTGGGCTTTTGCAGACCTTCTAGAGACCCTGTTCTCCTCAGGGTACGAGGGCAGTGGGCAGCTCAGCATTGGAGATGGCTCCTGCAGGATGGAGGCTTTTGTGCCCCCATGTCCCCAGAGCCTCCACTTGGCCAGGGCGTGGGGCTGTGCACCTACCTGCAAGTCACCACCCTGAGATGTCACGAGTGTGCCTGGGCTCAGTGACCTCATCCCCATCCCTCTGAGTGAGGCTTGAGGCAATAAAAGCTGGATAAGAACCTCAGTTTGGACCTTCCTCTCTTGCTGCAGTTCCTCCACGGTGTCCAGCAGCTTTTGCAGCTTATTTGTGCAAAGAAACCCAAGAGCTTTGCCTGAGCAGATGCTGGGACAGAGCAGGGCAGGTATCTGGGCATCACCCTCATCAGCTGAGCAGAGCTCAGAGCAGCTTTCCTTGTGATGCTGTAAACCTGCTGCCAAAGAACAGTATTTTATGAGTGGTGGTTCTGCAGCCTCAGCTCCTGCCTGCAGAGCTCAGCCCTGCTTCTCCTTCTGCGTTCAGCTGGAGAGGACATTTCCAGAAGAGGTGGAGGATGCATTGTCTCACTCATGGGGTGGTCTGTGGAGGAGACCAAACCACACCAGAAACCCCCCTGGGAGCCCCACGTTGTGCTGAAATGTGCCACAGAGCATCCATCCCAAGCAGAGGGACCAAGGGGGTTTTGTATTTATTAGCTCCCACACAAGGAGCAGTGCAGCAAACCCCCCAGGCACCATGTGCTGGAGAGGACAACTCTGCCAGAACCTCTATCACCTCAACACTGCAGGCACAGCTCGTGTTTATGGACACCCCACCAGCTCCTGAGAAGGTCTGACCATGCCCAAGGAGGAAAACAGACCTTGGTGTGCAGCAGTTCACAGGCAGAGGGCTGGATGTTAACTAGGAATGGAGAAGATGGGTTAAGGCTTTATGTGCCCAGCCTGCACCTGGGCAAGAAGTGAAAAAATAAATGGAGAAAAGGCCAAGTTAAACCCCCAGGTTCAAAAATGCGTCTTCATTTCTCTGGCTTGCAGCCATAGAGAGATCAAAGGCAACAAGGGATGTCTGGAAGAGCTGTCCACAGCTGGAAGAGCAAGGAGGGGGGTCCCTGGCTCCCCAAAACCCAAAAAGTACCTTGAGGTGTGTCAGTCCCATCCCCTGAGGGGAAGGGGAAAGCAGTATCTGAAACCAGACTTGTCCCAAAGTGGTAAATAGAAATCGTAAGCCACAAGTAATTATATTTGTTGAGATTTTTATTATTTATTGTATAACGGTTGATAATTAGTTGTTTTCACATTAAAAAAAGGAGTTGAAGGATCTCATTAAGGCAGGGAACTGCTGGAGAGGGGCCAGAGGAGCCCCAGCAATGCCCCGAGGGGGGAACCCCTCTGCTGGGAGCCCAGCAGGAGAGAGTTGGGCTGGGGCAGCCTGAGAGGAGAAGGCTCCAGCTGGGGAGACCTGCTGGGGGCTGCCAGGGCTTGAAGGGGCCTGTCAGGAAGCTGGGGATGGACTTTGTAGGAGGACCTGTTGGGACAGGACAAGGGGTGATTGTTTGAAACAAAATGAGGGAGATTCAGACTAGAGAGAAGGAAGAAATTTTTGATGATGAGGGTGCTGAGTCCCTGGCCCAGGTTGCCAAGGTCTGAGAGACACAGTGGGCACATGGAGAAAAGAGCAATATTTTACCATCATCTTCATGCTGGGCAGCTGCACCAGGAGGGGTTTGAGCAGGGCCACAGAACTCAATCCAAAAAAGAGGCTGAATTTTCTGCTGCCTCTCTGACAAGGGTGGGAGATGCTGTTGGGGATCCACCAGCTGCCTGCAGGATCATTCCCCCCTTCTAGAGCTTCATGGCTGGGCTGTAGCACCAGCAAAAGCTGCAACAAGCTCATCTCACTGCAAAACTTCACAGCCAGGTCCCATCTTCATGATTACAGGGGAAAAGAAGCCAGGGACACCAGTGGGGTTCCACCTGCTGTCCTCCCCCAGTCCCATCCGATGGAGAACTCACCAGTTGCCAACCCCAGCTCAGCAGCTCTGGGGGCTGCAGACAGCTTGACATCAGCTTCACATTTCCTGGGGCACGGCCCCGGGGGGCTGCCACCTTTAACAGCCAATCATTCCTCCCCTGGCTGCTGTTTTCCAAATAACATGGATTTAGCAGGGAGATGACTCAAACAGCCAGTCTGCTCTGAGCCCCTGGTGAAGAGGATGGAATTTGGGGAGGCAACCATGGTTCAAACTCCCAGATGGTTGCCCCAGAGGTGAGGATTTTGTTATGATCAGCAGCCCCCCCAAAATCCCAGCGGCAGGGAAGGCATAAGGAGATGCAGTGGCAGGAGGGAGGGGATGGAGCTGGTGCTGGTGACAAATGGACATGTCCCTTGTCACCCACAGCCACCTGCCTGGGATGGCCAGTGGCTTCCAAACCACCCTGCAAACAAGGGACTGGTCCTCAGCGGGGTTAGGGAGCTGAACTGGCTCGTGCTTAGGCAAGCCAGGCTCCATCAGAGGAAAAACCAGCACCACGTTTGGGAGGATTTCTCCCAGCAGCACTTCAGCACATTTTTTTTTTCCAAGCACTTGCTGCTGTTCTGAACTCTTTCAAGTTTTGTTTTTCACTTGATTTCTTCCAAGTCCTCTCATTGACTTTCATCTAGCCTGAGGAGGTTTTTTTTTGTCTAGATGCCACCAGTCACAGGGCAGTGGGGGAGCCAGGGCTGTCCCCTGCTCTGCATTCCCACAGCCAGGACACCACAAGCACCCACCCACCCTGACAGGCTTGAGCCCACCCTGAAATGAGATGGGGAAGAATCTGAAAACACACAACCAGAGGCCATTTCCTCTCATCCTACAACTTGTTCCTTGGGAGAAGAGGCCAACCCCTGCTTGGCCTCAACCTCCTGTCAGGAGCTGTGCAGAGCCAGAAGGTCTCCCCTGAGCCTCCTTAGCTCCAGGCTCAGCACCCCCAGCTCCCTCAGCTGCTCCTCACCAGATTTGTGCTCTAGACCCTTCCCCAGCTTCGTTGTCCTCTGGAGGCCACACTCCAGCCCCTCAGTGTCTGAGGGGCTATGAAATCACATAGGGAATGGAAGTGTAAATTGTCACTTTTGGAAGTGTAAGTTGTCACTTTTGGAAGTGAAGACCAGATGATGGAGTCAGGCAGTGCCTGGTGTGGGTTCCCTGCCCCATCCTGACTGTCCCATCACTGCTAGAAACGAGACCCAGGAGCTCCTGCCACCTCCCTCCCCACTGCAGCAAGCAGCTGCTGGTTGGTCTCACTTGCCCAGGGACTGGACAAAGGTGGAGCCCAGGAGGAGGGGAAGGAACCCAGGAGCTCTCACCTCCATGAAAGCTCAGCTCCAGAAATACAAGTGCCTCCTCTGAAATACTTCTGGATTAATTGCTTCCACCTCATGGCAAAGAGCTGCTGGAGCAGCAGGTGCTCCCACTGCTGGGGCAGGTCCCACCCCACGGGGCCTGGAGCCTGTGCCAGCTCCTGGCTCCATCTGCAGCTGAGGACATGGAAAAGATGCTCTTCCTTCAATTCATTCCAACACCTTCTTCCTTTCCCCTGAGGCACAACAGCAGCTCTAACATCACAAATGGTTTCTTAGGAGAGGAGCCAGAAGACAAAGCTGAGGGATGACAATCCGCTGTCTGGGGGATGTTTTCCTGCTGCAGAGTTTTGGAGACCAATATATTTGTTGTCATTCAAAGCTGAAGCTCAACCTTTGTCCTCAGGGAGCCACCCTGGGAGTCAGGGCACAAGGGCAGCCTGGGATGCCATGGAGGGCTGGACCAGACCCAGGATCAGGGAGGAGGATGGAGGGAAGGTGGGGACACAGGGAGAAGGATGGAGGGAAGGTGGATGATCAGGAAGAAACCTCTTACAGCATCAAGTTATTTCAATAAATGGAAATTACTTTATTTTCTTTCTTTAAAAACACTTTGTACAGTCTAAGAAATGAGGTTCATGTTTAAAAAGGGATCACTGCTGGAGGAACAGTCCCCCCCTCATGCTGCAGGCTCTGGCCAGCACAGAAGCTGGGAGCACTGTGAAAACCTCTGATCTGTGCTCCTGGAGTTCAAGGGGAGAACAAGAGCCCCCCAGCACGACTGGTTTTCTTTCCACCAGCAGCTGACACCTCTGGGTTTAAATTAAAGTTCTTTCTGCTGCTGGCTCTGTCAGGCTCCTCAGCCAGAGGGCTTCAGCTGGAGCAGGGCTGGGGCTGCCCCAGGGTGGAAGCCACCAGCAGTGGTGGGGGAAGCTGGCCAGGGAGCAGTAGAGTGGTGGCCTCGTTCAGGCATTCAGCAACTGAAGGCAACACCCAGGGACATGTCACCAGACCCCATGCCTAGACATCACCCCCCCAAATTAGAAGAGTTGGTGTCTTCACACAAGAGATCTTGACTGGATTCATTTTCCATTCACATCAGGTTACCAGCTCCACCCAAAGCAGCAGTGACACTGGGCACCATCTGCTGATGCCTGAGCCTGCTGGCTCCCCACAGCACCTCCTCACCAGCAGCAGGAGCCTAGCAGGGCTTTGAAGAGTCATATCTGTTTGTTTAGGGCTGCTGGAGAAGTGGGATAAAACTACTGGGGAAACATTCATTGCCAAACCCACGAAGCTGGAAGATATTTGGAGAGATGCCAGAAGCTGCAGATGATCATCAGAAGCTGCAGGCAATATTCAGAGCAGAGATGTCACTTACACCATCCCCAAGCTCCAGCTTCTTGGGGTTGGGGTCTTCATAGGATTTGGCACCAGTGTTTGTCACTGTACAGTGATACTTCCAGCAGGACTCAGGCTTTTAGATCCATTTATGGTCCTACCTGCACAGATCCAACCTGCCTGCGGTGTTGAAATCCCCTTGGCACTTATCCCCATGGACATGGAACATTTGGCCATTGAGCTGGGTGCCAGGATGTGCCAGGACCTCCTCACAGCAGGGCACAGAAGTCAAATGAAAGCTCTGCTTCCACATCCAGCTCCAAACACTGCCCACTGAGGAGACCACAGCCACTGCCCTCCCCATCACACTGCCAGCTACCACGAACTGCTGGCACACACCAGTTGTGATCGATCTTGAGCTGGAGAGCATAGTAAATATCTTCATCCAAGAAGCCCTTAAAACAGAAGGGAAGGCTTAAACCCTTCACCCTCCTCAACATCAAACAGCAGAAAAATTCGGGTGAACAGATTCAAACAAATCGACGTGAGCTTCAAAACGGAGAGCACAGCTCAGCAGCAGAGCTCAGCCAGCCCCAGGCCGACCTCAGCACCCGGAGACGTCCCTCGCTTTGTTCCTCCGCTGGTGCCTGAGCTCCTGGGGGTCGAATCCCCTCTCCCTGGCCCCAAAGAGAGCCCAGCCAGGGGTCCTGGCCATGTAGTCTGCCGCGGCGAAGGGCGCGGAGCCGCCGCTCCCCCCGCGCTCCCGCACCAGCTCCTGGAAGCGCTCGTAGTCGATCCACGTCCACCACTCGCCCTCCACCTTGAACTGCAAGGAGAAGAAAGGTGGTCATCAGCCAGGGAACCGTGGGGAGGAGCACAGAACAGGGTCAGGCTCAGCTGAGCTGGGTGCTTATGGCACTGGTTACCCAGCTCGGAGGTTGTTTGGGGTTTTCTAGCCACGTTAAGGTCCAGGGTAAAGTCAACGGTAACTTCCAGCCAGAAGTTCATGTAGAACTGCTTTAATAGGGAAAAAAGGAATTATGGTTTTTACAAAAAAAAAATTGAGTCAGAAATTTGGATTCTCTGAATCAGAAATTCAGATTCTTTGACTCAGAACTTCAAAGACCCAGAACTGAAGTGTTTCTGAGCCACGGCTCGCCCACGGGGTTTGAGGACAGATGTGTTAACAGGGGTCAGTGGGGACCTGGCAGTGCTGGGGAACAGCTGGACTGGATGATCTGAAAGGTCTCTTCCAACCAAAACAATTCTATGATTCTACTGGACCCTACCATGACTTCAGCCCCACTTTGCCAGGAGGAACTCTTCTCTTCCATGGTGCAGCCCAAAGCCTTCCCAGATGTGGCTGCACTTGACAGACATCACTTACACCTGAAAGACCCTGGTTTGGAGAACTGGAAGAGGAAATACCTAAGTCTGAAAGTAATGCTCCACCAAGGTACACCTCAATGAAATGACCTTTCCTAAGTTATATCCAAAGCCCAGGTTCAAAGGATGCAACAACAATTCCAGAGCATCCAGGGCCTGGCAAAATGGTGCAGGAGCAACACCACAGCCACGGGCTGCAGTGACTGGGATGGATCTGGGTGACTCTTGAAAGGGGCTGTGTTTGGGAACAGGAGAAGCTAAAGAGGTTTAATGACATGAATCCTCTTTTCCACGTGAGAATTTTAAGACTTGCTTATTTTGACAAGCTGAAGCTGCATTTGTCTAGCAGACCTGCTCTGCTAATTTAGCAACAGCCTCGACTGAAGCCTCAATTAGGATTTCTCTGAGCTAAGAGCTTCTTATGCACTTCATCCAAAAAAAAAAAGAGCGAAAACAGACTGACTCCCTGGATTTTTTTTCAGAAACCTGATGGCTGTGCATTTAGAATGGCACTTGACTCCCTGCCCAAGAGCTAAAAGCTTTTTTGGTTGGGGAAACTGCTGAGACCAGCAAAATTTTGCACTCAAACATTGCTAACGCTCATCCCCCGCTGGCGGCGTCACTGCAGGAGGACTCTTGTAGGAGCTCCTCCCCTGCTCAGAGTGGGCTGGGAGGCTGCAGCCAGCGTGGTGGGCAACAAGCCTCACCACAGGTAACCTGCCCAACGCTCATTCTTCACAGGCTGACCCAGAGGCCACGCTTCAGCAAGGCCACTTGTCCTTTCCAGCATGCATGGCCACCAGTGAAGCAGAGGAGACAACCCATCACCTGTAAAGCAGCAGGTCCCAAAGAGCATCCAGGTTCAGGAGACCTCAGCTTCCCTCCCAACACATGTGGAGGTGCCAGGTGGCAAGTTCACACCGTGTGTAGGGCTACCAACGGCATCCTGGCCTGGAGCAGAAATGGTGTGAGCAGCAGGAGCAGGGAGGTGATGGTGCCCCTGGATTTGGCACTGGTGAGACCACAGCTGGAGTCCTGGGTCCAGTTTGGGGCACCACAGGATAAGAAGGACATGGAGGTGCTGGAGAGGGTCCAGAGAAGGGCAATGGGGCTGGTGAGAGGGCTGGAAAACATGCCTTAGGAAGAACAGCTGAGGGAACTGGGGTTGCTTAGTCTGGAGGAGACCTCATTGCTCTCTACAACTACCTAAAAGGAGGTTGGAGTGAGGCTGGTGTTGGTCGCTTCTCCCAAATTACTGATGATAGAACAAGAGGAAATGGCCTCAAGTTGTGTCAGGGGAGGTTTCCATTGGATATTAGGAAGAATTTCTTCCCTGAGAGAGTGGTGAGGCACTGGAACGGGCTGCCCAGGGAGGTGTTGGAGTCACCATCCCTGGAGGGGTTCAAAAAATGAGTAGATGCAACACTTGAGGCCATGGTCTAGTGGAAAGGGAAATGTTGGAAAGGAGGTTGGACTTGATGATCCAAGAGGTCCTTTCCAACCACAGTGATTCTATGATTCCCTGCTCCTCCTCAAACGAACCAACACTCAGTAAATTCTCAAAGTAAGGACAAAAAAAACCCCAAGGGACATGATCCTTTTCTCCAGGCTTAACACCCTGAGGTGTTCCTCACAAGACTTGTTCTCTAGACCCTTCCACACCTTCATTGTCCTATTTTGGACACACTCCAACCCCTCAATGTCCTTCTTGGAGTGAGGGGCCCAAAACTGAATCCAGGATTCAAGGTGGGGCCTCACCAGTGCTGAGCACAGGGGCAGCATCACATCTCTAGTTCTGTTGGCCATGCGCTACCACAGACACAAGCCAGGGTGCTGGTGGCCTTCTTGGCCACCTGGGCACACGCTGCCTCATCTTCAGCTGGCTGTTGACCAACACCCCCAGGACCTTTTCTGCCAGGCAGTTTCCAGCCCCTCCTCCCCAGGTCTGGAGCATTGCAGGGGCTGGTTGTGACCCAAGTGAAGGACCCAGCACTTGGCCTTTTTGAGCCTCATCCCATCGATCCAGCCTGGCCAGCTCCCCCTGTAGAGCCTCAAGCAGGTTAGCTGGCCCCAAGGCAACCTGCCCAGACCCACCAGCTTTTGGGCTGTGCTCCTGAGCAAGGCAGGATGCTGAGAAGTGGCCTGGTGAGTGGCAGGGAAGGACCTCTGCCCTCTCCTCCCTTCATCACTCTCTCCCCCTCACATCCAGCACTATGTTCTCTTCCCCAGGGACAAAACCACTCCTGTGTGGGACAGGCCTCCTGTTGCTCCACATCCTGGACTCCAGCTAGGTCACCAAGGTGAGGTTTTAAAGGCTGTGGAATTGTGACCCCACCTGAGTGTGCAGCTCCTGACCCAAGGCAGCTATTCCAGCTGAGGGCTGCCTGGGATTCATTACAAAAGCAGATTAAAGAATATTAAACATTTTTAGTGCTGCAATAGCATGGCCATAAAACACGAAGAAATGGGAGCAATCCTTTAAGTGTGTCATGGAAAGCAATTACTTCTGCTGAGGAATAAAAACCAGAGAAACATGGGGTGGGGGAGAGTGGCCTCAACGGCCCACAAGATTTACAGATTGGATTTTAACAATTTTGTGATTATTCCAGAGATAACAAAGGCTTTAAGGCTCAAAAATAGTTTGACAACATCCATCTAACAGGGAAGCTAATGCCAAACATGGGCGTTACTTCAGACTGATGCTGTCAGGTATCTTATGGAGTTTTCCACCACCTGGTTAAGTCTTTTCAGGTGATAAATGCATCCACAAAAGACAAATGACTGAAACCCTTCCCTTGGTTTCCTTTTTAAAGCTAGCATCATAAAAAAAAAAGTAATAAAGCTCCTTCAGCCTGCTCTGAAGCCAGGCTGTGTTGTCTGGAAAGGCAAACTTCACTCAAGCAGGAAGATGACCCAGGAGCCAGCACACACCTTCCCCTCAGAACTCACATTCCCAAGGTCCCCAGGCTCTGGTCCCCATGGTCCCACCACCAATTGCTCCCTCCAGACGTGGCCCCAGGGCACAGCAATGCAAAACCTGCCTCATTTTGGCAGATCCTACGGAGCCAGGGTGAGGAGCTCTGCCCTGAGCAGGCCATGGAAATGAGAGGCAAAGGAAACGAGGGGAAACTTGTCATGGCTTTGGAGCCAGCAAAGCAGATCTAGGTGTGATGGTGGACCACCACTGGGGACATCTGTCAAGGGCCTGCACACCTCTGCCAGGAATGGCATGGATGGAGCCAGGGGAGCCACAGAGTCACAGAACATTAGGGGTTGGAAACATAATCTAGTCCAACTCCCCTGGCAGGATCACCTAGAGAAGGTCACACAGGAATGTGTGCAGGTGGGTTTTGAATGTCTCCAGAGAAGGAGACTCCAGAACCTCTCTGGGCAGCCTGTTCCAGTGCTCTGTCACCCTCACCAAGAAACAGTTTTTCCTTATGTTTACCCAAAACCTCCTATGATCCAGCTTGTACCCATTGCCCCTAGTCCTGTCACTGGATGTCACTGAGAAGAGCCTGGCTCTGTCCTCCCCAAACTTGCCCTTTCCATATTTATAGACATCAATGAGGTCACCCCTCAGCCTCCTTTCCTCCAGGCTAAGGAGACCCAGCTCCCTCAGCCTTTCCTCATAAGGGAGATACTCCATTCCCTTAATGGTCTCAGTGGCCCTGCACTGGACTCTCCCCAGTAGCTCCCTGTCTCTTGAACTGGAGAGCCCAGTTCACTCTGGATGGCAGCACAGCCTTCTGGCATCAGCCACTCCTCCCAGCTGACAGAGCTACCTGCCTGTGGTTGTGCTGTCCATGGACACAGCCAGTCCCTCAAACAGCCTGTAGCAGAACTAACCTACAGCCTGCAAAGGCAATGAGGAGCCAAGGCTACAATGGAGAACCAAGTTACCTGGGAGCATCAGAGCATGGCTAATGCTTCCCTTTGCTCTTACAGCTCCCAAGAGTGGATAGGAACAGGAATTTTCTTTCAATTATCTCCTGTAGTAAGTTTACAGCTGCTTCAGCTGCAGAGGAGAGAAGCTTCTTGCTACTAGAAACCCATCAACATTCATGAAGAAGAACCACGCTACACATTTTCTTATCTACACATTTGCATAAGCAATTTGGAGGGGGTAAATAAGTCTGCATATAGATCGAGGACAATACAGTAGTACAATTTCCTACATTCCTCCAGACAGACATAATTGCCAAGAAGCAAACAGGGGGTTTACACAAAGGGCTAAAACACGGAGGGGAGGCGGAGATGGTGACACACGGAACGCTCACGCTCAAACAGGGAAGTGGGCCAAAAATCAATTAGTTTGTCCTAACAAGGATGATGTTAGATTTTCTTCCAAGAAAAACACACTGAAACATTCACTCTGGTCTTTCTCTAAAATATCTCTCTTTTCAGGAAAGGGCTGAAGAGGATGATATCCTAAGAGGATAAAAGGGGTGCAGCAAGGCAAAACCTTCTAGCAGCTCCTTGCAGGCCTCTGGAAGGCCAGAACCTGTCCCCAGCAGGGAGAAGAGCCATGGGAAGCCTTTCTCCAAGGAGCTGTGTTGCAACGCAGCGTTCCTGAGGAGCTGAGGGAAGACTGGGAAGGGAAAGCAGAGCTCTGGGTCTTGCAACAGCTACTCTTTAATTACTCGAGGACACGAAGATTTAGGGGTTTGACAAATGGGTTCTTCCCCAGGCAGATGCACAGGGTTTAATGGGTAGATACAGCAGTTTTAAGCATTGTTTTAAAGACCACACACCAAAAAATCCATCGGTGGTAAGCAGGGAATGCAGCTTGTGCTGCAGGGGCAGGGAGGCCCAGAACCTGGTGCAGCATCACCCAGGACAGGGAGATGCCACCAGTCCCCCAGTGGCTCTGCCAGTTGCCACTCCCAGCATTTCAAAACCTGCCAAATGTTTCAGCCAGGGCTTATTTCGATCGTTAAAGGACCGTTTTCCAAAAGCAAGTCTCAGCAAGTCAGCTTTTATGAGGCCAGCAGGTCCCATGTTTCCCAGTCCACACTTTTATGTCCCATCCCGAAAAAACAAATTAAACCCAACTGCCAGCTCTGCTCTTAGACATCCAGAAATGATTAAGCCTTCTCCTGGCCCCAGTGTTAAAACCCCAGCCAAGCCCCAGGAGCTGACAGCTCTGAGGGGCTCTGTGCTGCTGGGGTGCCCTGCTCCCCATCTCCTGCCCCCAGGGAGGGGCTGCACAGCCCCTTCCCACCTGCCACCCACCAACCAGCCCCCCCAAGGGCCAACACCAAGGCTGCTGCCCCCATTAAAAATAACTTAGTGCACAAAGACTTTTCTTCTCTTAATAGTAATAATGCATTCAGACCCACCAAACATTACAGTCCCTGCAGCACCTGAGCATTTACAGAGCCCCAGCATGGAGGGGTTGGAAGGGACCTCTGGAGATCATCTCATCCAACCCCCTGCTCCAGCAGCTCACCCACAGCAGGGTGCCCAGGATCACATCCAGGTGGGTTTGGGATCTCTCCAGACCAGGAGACTCCACAGCCTCTCTGGGCAGCCTGCTCCAGGCTCTGCCACCCTCAATAGTGAGGGATTTATGAAACCCCCACTACTACCCCCCATTCACAGTCTTTCCTGAGAAGAAAACCTATCTGTGAGTTTTTGGAGGAGCAGTCAGGACACCCTCAGCAGTCTCATCTGCAGCAGCTCTCCTTGAAACACATTCTTTGCAGAACTTAAATCTTTTCTTTTGCTATCAAGCCCAGGCATTGTTCTGGGGAGATGGAGTGTGGCTTTGCACACAGGTCTTAAGCAAATTGATTTATTTTTAATTCTGTACTTCTGCATCTATGGTCCTGAAATTCAAAAAACTTGTTTTCAAGTTGAATATTCATATACATAATATTGAATATTCATATCTATATATGAATACAAAAATCTATCCTGGCTCCTTCTTATGCTGGCCGTGTGGCAGGGCAGGAGTTAAACCCCATCATCCCTTTTGTGTCCACTTACATCTTCATTGTCACCAGAGTGACCAAGGGACACCTCAAGACCCCAGGTCTGCTGCAGCATATCTGACCTAAAGGAACAGGACAAAGCTTGCAGAGAACTGCTTTGTGAAATGCATCCACATGTTTGATGGGGTAATGGACACATCTGGGTTTTCTATCAGGGACAGGCAGAAGTCTCAGGAACTGTCCAGATGGTGCAGCTGGACTCCTCTAGGCTGCAGGAACTGAGGCTGTGCCTTGAATCCTGGCTTCAGTTTTGGGCCCTTCACTCTAAAAAGCCCCTTGAGGGGCTGGAGCGTGGCCAGAGAAGGGCAACAAAGCTGGGCAAGGGTCTAAAGCCCGAGTCTGGTGAGGAGCAGCTGAGGGAGCTGGGGGTGCTGAGCCTGGAGCAAAGGAGGCTCAGGGGAGACCTTCTGGCTCTGCACAGCTCCTGACAGGAGCCTGGAGCCAGGGGGGGGTCGGGCTCTGCTCCCAGGGAACAAGTGACAGGACAAGAGGAAATGGCCTCAAGTTGCAGCAGGGGAGGTTTAGGTTGGACATGAGGAAAAATTTCTTCCCACAAGGTTTGTCCAGGGCTGTGCCAGGCTGCCCAGGGCAGTGGTGGAGTCCCCATCCCTGGAGGGGTTTCAAAGCCATGGAGATGTGGTGCTGAGGGTTTGGTGGTAACCTGACAGTGTTGGGTTAATGGTTGGACTTGAAGATTTTGAAGTTCTCTTCCAACCCAAATGGTTCTGTGTGCTAACACCACAGCAGCCAAGGCTGAGCGGGAAGCTGGGGCAGGCAGGGTCATCTTGCTCTTGACGTGGCTGAGTTACCAATCCTCACCTTTCTGATTCCCCTGCTGAGAAATACCATCACACCCTCCCACTCCACCTTGCTTCCCAAGGTCACCTGGCTTAGAAGCCTGTAAGGTCACTGGTACCTGACACAGGAGATGTCCAAGCAGAGGGCAATGCCACGTCGTGCTGCTTGGGAGCTGGCCACTACTCCAGACTTGCAATGCAGCAGCTTTAAGCTACTGGTTTTCTGTCTCTGGTCTCCACCATCAGCCACGTTTTCTGGGCAGGACATCAAAAAGGCAGCTGGAAAAATGATCTCGATGGCTCCAATCCCAAGCTCCTCAATTTAAATTTGAAGACAGCCAATCATTGCAATAAACAAAACAGCTTTTACACTTTCACACAAGCTATTATTAAACAGATCATATACAATGGGAGAGCAAAGTGCACTCACATTACCCAACTGCTATGACTATTTTTTGCCACCTGCCAGTATGAAGCTCTCCAAGTCAAACAAATAATTCACTGAATTAGTCCACACAGTTTCTCACCTAATTAAGGCTCACAATTATTTAAGCCTCCCTTTGTTTGACACTGGAAGTGACTGAACTGGAGTCGCTCAGGAAAAGAAGAAGAAATATTGTAGATAAATTCATTTTAACAAAGTCATATTGCTTGTTAAACAAAAAAACTAAAAAAACTTTTCTTTTTAATTACCTGTTGTAACCTGAGGCTTTATGAGGCAGGAATTAAGATTAAGCTGGTTATTAAGTCACAAAAGTGAGCAACAGAAGGTAATAGCCAGGACTCCAGACATGCAGAGCTGAGAGTCTCAACTACATCCTCTCGTGTCAGCTACTCTAAAGAAAAGATTCATTATTAAGTTTGGGGTTTTTAATCCCTACCTGCTCCAGAGCAGAACATCTCCTCTGCCAATTAAGCCAGGGCTACATCCAGACAGTTTTAATTCCAGGGGATGGAAAGAGGATTACTTTAGCACAACTGTGATCTTCTTTTAATAACTAACAGATCAAGCACAGCAGAGCCACCTTCTGATTTGGAAGGAGACAAGGGAAAGGAAAAAAAACCTCCAGGAAAGATAACATTTTGTCTTCCTGCCTGCACTAAGGCTGTTCTTTGGCTACTCCCCACCTTGTTCTCAGCTGGGGAGTCTTCTGCTGTAGACCCAGGGATGTTGCCCCTACTTAGTGACCTTCTGACATGAAGCAGCAACCCAAGTTGTCTTTCCCCTTGCGTTGACAAGGTCTCACAGGCACAGGGTGGCTGATGAGTGAGCAGGCTGAGAATGTGCTCCCAGTTCTGGCTTTGGGATGCTGGGCCACAAGGACAGCCTACACCCTCCAAAGGATTTGCAAGGCAGGAAGGAAATAAAATGGGATGGACTATTTTTCTCTAATGTAACCCTTGTTAGTCGATCTGCAGCTGGTAGTTAAGTGTTTCCTTTTCCTCCCTAAATATAGATGAAACACTCAGCATGGAACAACTTCAATGCCCTTCACCCAACCTCTTGAGCCTTCTGCAAGCACAGCCAAGACACACGTGAAGCCTCCACGGCCCACCTGAGCCCCCATGGTACAGAGCTTGCTGGAAAATGCAGTGGGAAGGAAAAGGCTGATTCCCTTTTGCTGGCAAGATTTCCTGGTTGATGGAGAGCGATGGGCACCTTTGACCAGGCTGCTATCTCCTCCCAGGTCATCTCAGTTCAACCTACCCATGACACCTGCCTGGGAGGTACCCTGGGTACCCTCAACACTGCATTTTGGTTATGGGAAATCAAACAACTACAGGGATCTTCCTAAAAGCACCTGCCTTGGGTTATTTTGTGGATGTCAGACTCAACCTGCCACATTGGAGAACCCAATGCTAACCAAGACCACATCCCCCAGGGAAATATCCCAGCTGGTGAGCCAAGGGAGGGCTGGGGCACATGGCTGCATCCACACCATGAGGGAATGTCTGCATCCAGGGGCATGGACTCAGATCTGCCTGGGCAAGCCAGGCATGGCCATTTCTTAAGGCAAAGAAGGATGCTGACAGCCACTTTCCTGACCTCACCAGCCATTCATCTCACCCTGTCACCTGAGACCTCCAAAGAGGGCAAAAAGAGCTGGGATTTCAGGGCTACTCCCTGTGCTAAGCAAGGCTAATTAGCAGGGAAATCAATCCCAGTGTCCAGGGAAGGGGCAGGGATGGTCACAGATTCCAAGCTCTTTGAGGTCAGTGGGACATCTCTCACTTCCCAAGACCCACTGAGTCCCAAGAGCTTTCACAAGCACCTCACCTGTAACTGCAGGGACACTTGGACACCAGGTCCACAGGGAAAAAAAGAATAGGAGGGTGTCAAGACTTGAAAGCCTAATGGTAGATTTTTTAAGACACTGAGGTACTCCCCCAAAATGCAACAGCTCTTATCTCTGTATTGCCTCTTGATTTCCTGAGGAAAGAAAACACCAGGCATGCAAACTGCAGTTTCTTCTACCCCAAAACTCTTTTTCTACCTAAATCCTGGGCCTTAAGAGCTTAAATCCTGAATTATTATTCATCAAGGAAGCAGATGCCCATCAATGATTGCCCATAAATCAAGGAGCAGAGGCTATAAACAAGCTGCATTCTCTCTGACACCTCCAGACTCTTTCACACAGGCTGGAATTTCAATGCTGGCATCTCAAATTATCCATATGAGCATTATTTGAACACCTCAAAACTCAGACCTAGCAGGAAACAGGGAAATAAATCACACTGCCTAATGATTTTTATTACCTTCTTCCTGCAACTGCTTAACTTTTTTAAAGGCACCTTTGATTTTGCAATTACTCACTGCAGTTTAATTGCTCCCAGAGCACAGGTTTTCTGCAAATAATACACACTGACAAATTTTATTCTCCACTGGAGCCTGAAATTCAGAATTAAACGTAATAGAAATAAATTTAGGTTTTATTAGTTATTTTAGTACTGAGTCTAGGCTGTCTCCAAAAGATGTCCTCTCCTAATGGCTTTGGAAAGCAAAGGAGCTGTTGAATTCCTCCTGGGCCAGGATCAATCTATTCTTGCTACTAATGGTGTTACTTAAATTACGTGTCAATAAGTTTGGTGGCAATCTGGTTCCTTTCTTCCCCTGGGCCCTTCGCCTTAGAAGGGGAAAAAGAGTATTTTGCATTCAAGGATTTGCTCAGGCACAGTTGCCAGGGGCAACCACCAAGCCCCAGACTGTAAATAAAGCAACTTGAGGGTGAATTCAACCCAAACTAACACCAAGGATTCTGGTTCTCTCCCTTCACCACCGTTGGGATAAAACAGCAAAGAGCAGAAGTCAGCAACAGTTGTGGAACTGCACCAAAGTTTTCAACAGTGAGACTCATTGTAGGCAAACACTGACCTAAAATACTTTGGATCTTTTGGAAGGGGTGATTTTAACCTGTTATTCCCCACAAGGGAAACCCTTGCTCAAAGCAGCTGCCATTGAAGTGAGAGACACGAGAGCGTTTGGGACTCCTGCAAACACACACAAAGAACATGCCAAGAGTAACTAAAACCATCACAATTAGCAGAAGAAGTAGCTGCTCCCTCAGCTGCCTAGCTAGCACATTATTATCCAGTTCTATTATCTTTCTAGTAAGTTTTTCCAGAGCTCAGAAATGTTGATATTTTGATATTTTGCAGATCTTGTATCCTTTTAAAAAAAAAAGATTTAATTTGATTTCTGATACTTCAGTTGAATTTCAGATTGCATTGATGCTATTTACAAAGGGACCCAAGTTTCAAAGAAACCATTTTACACCCACACAGGCTGCTGAGACATCCTTGGCCTTGTGAAGCACTCCAGTAGCAGAAGAGATGCTGGGCTGGTGTCAGAAGGCAGCACCACTACCTGCTCTAATGCCTCTAATTGTTCTAGGTGCTTCATTTGTCCTGCAAAACAGTTTTGGAGAAAGGCAGCTCTGGTTTCAAAAGGAAATCATCCTCTGTGGACATTCACATCATGTCTTCTGCCAAAATTATTTCTTCAAAGGAAGAAAAAGACATTATTTCAACTCTGGTTGAAAGGAAGGAGAACTACACTTCTGACAGATACCACGAACATCCAGGAGAGAAGGAACACAGCCCTGACCTACATTCTGGTGTAGGTTCCTCACTGAGCTGCATAGATCACTGAAAACCATCATGAAAACATAGAAACAAGACAGAACCAGCTGACCCACATCCACAAGATTTGTTCTTGCCTTTCAAAAAATGCAAAGTGAGTGTGGCAGAGCACACAAGATACAACACCAAGCTCCTCCTGGAGCTGTCAAATGCTTCTTGCCTGGAATGTCCCAGCAGTGCTGTGAGTTATCACATGAAATTATAGATTGCTTTGATTGGAAGAGACCTTTCAGATCATCAAGTCAAACTGTCCTTCCAGCACCACCAGGTCACCAGTGACCCATGTCCCTCAGCCCCACATCTCCATGGCTTGGAAAACCCTCCAGGGATGGGGACTCCACCACTGCTCTGGACAGCCTGGGACAAGCCTGGGCAATCCTTTTGGGGAAGACATTTTTTCTAACATCCAACCTAAACCTCCCCTGGAACAACTTGAGGCCATTTCCTCTTGTCCTATCACAACCAGCTGCTACCCCTTTTCTGATAGAGATACTCTGCATTTTTTTTTCCCCCCCTAAGAAGTGTCCAGCTCATTCCAGAGAGGAAATGCGTTGGAAGAAGGCAACTGTGCAACACCAAGAAGAAGACAGCAGGTGCCAGACCCTGGCACAGCCTCACCTTTTTGTGAGCTATCAGCAGGCAGTTGGAATGCTCGTGCTCGCAGGCGATCTCGTAGTCGGGGAGGAGGTGGGCCAGCTCCTGGACAAAGTGGACCACCTCCTCGTGCCAGGGGACGTTGGCCATGGTGAGGCTGCTGGCTGAGCTCTCCCCGCAGTACGTCACACCCTGAGAAGAAACACAGAGACAGTCACTGTCAGCTGGACCCTTCACAAGCTCGGGGCAGCGCCCCACAGCAACCCCTGGAACGAGTCTGGTTTGTACCCCCTTACAGCATCACAGGCAGTCTTGGGTGGGAAGGGACCTTTAAAGGTCATCCAGTCCAACCCCCCTGCAGGGAGCAGGGACATCTGCAGCTAGAGCAGGGTGCTCAGAGCCTTGTCCAACCTCACCTGGAATGGTTCTAGGGATGGGGCAGTGACCACCTCTCTGGGCAGCCTGGGCCAGGGGCTCACCACCTCACACTGTATCTTATGGAAAGGTGGAAAATTTGGAACTGGCATCAAAACCTGGTCTCTCCCCCAGTGATGCACCACCAAGCCACTGTCTGGGGAGGCCTGTGCCCACGTGTCCCCAGCCATAAAACACAGGTTAGTCTTTATCTTGGAAAGTAGATTTAAAAGCATTCAAATGGAAGATGCTCATGCTCCTGTGCTACCAAGAGACCTTCTCAAAGGTCACGTGGTGTTGCAATGTGACATGCCTGGAAGAAAGCCTCACAAACAACCAAAACAACACATTGATATGACACTTCTAGAGATAACTATCCTACATCCCACAGAAGTAAGGACTTCCCCCCTTCTGCCACTGTCCTCTAGCACCCACACCTCTCATACCAGCCACATGTAAAGCCATCCTCCCCGACTGTGCCCAGGGAAGCTCCTCCAGCTGTACAGTGCTGGCTCTCCTTGCTTCCAGCTGTTCACCTTCATGACAAGAGAACTAAAATTGCTCATTTTAGCTGTGGACAATTGCTGCAACTGCCCCAGAACAAGGCCATTTTGGCAATCAAGATGAAAAGACAGTCCCTGCACTCCAAAATCCCTTTTCTGGCTTCTCCATGGTGCTCAGGCAATGAGACCCAGGTCACCGTGACCCAGGGCTCTGTGAATATCAGCATTGGAGACTGAGTACAACAGCTTTCTGCACATGATTGTCTGGATCTTGAGATCTCAAGGTTCTTCTCAACTACTGGTCATTTTATAGAAAAACTAAGATACTCCCACTTTTGGTGTAAGAAATGGGGATCTGTAGAGCATTACGTTTCCATGTGCAGCGTGTCCATGTGTAGATGGGTTGGGCAGAGGTGCCCAGACCAAGCACTGGCAGAGCTGTGGCTCATCAGGAGAAAGGTGCAGATGCAGATGCTGGCAGGGTAGCAACAGCCTGAGCCCAGAGGAACAGCAGATTTCTTTTAAACACTTTTTCTTCCAAAGAACAGCAGATGGAGGGGAATATCCTCAAGCGTGCAGATCATCCTTCTCTTCTGTGCATGCACAAAGTGTCTGATTCTTGAAAGCACAGAGTAAAAATGACTACAAAGAACTGAGATGGTGTAAAAGTGGAACAAAGCACGGGAAGTCTGTGAGCCCTGAGGTCTTCTGAATACAAGTGCTAATTTTAGGCTCAAACCAGAGGGATGGAACTGGGCTTTAAAGATGGAGAAATGGTGAATTTGCATGGTCCAGTGCCACATCATCCATTCCCTTCCCTGAGACCTCTGCTAAACCAGAAGCATCTTCCCTGGGGGCAAAAGCACAGCTCCCCCAGAGAAAACAGGGCTTTGCTTCTGCCTCCCACCTCATCTAAGTTGTTTTCCTGCAGCAGCCCAGCACCTAATTATCCTTAATGAAGCCAGCAAGTCAACACCCTCCTGGAAGGACATGCTCTTCCCCTCTCTTTACAACCTGGAAAAGAGAGACAATGATTTGCACGGGGCTCTTGGAAGCAAAACTAACACCAGCACAGTACAGCCAGTGCAAACACAGTCAGTGAGCACACAGATTATTTTTCAGGGCCGAGCACATGAGCAAACACCCAAAACCATCAAGGCATTTGTAAAAACACCCTCCAGCTCATCTCACTCTTCCTATCTTTTGCTGAAAGTGAAGCAGCAGACAGTGAGGACCTTTTGGGAGAAAGTCCACCTCTGCCTGAGCCTCCTGCACGTGCCCAGGGAGGGTGAAGATCCAGCCTTAAGCTGGTGCTGTGGGGAAACTGATGGTTTGAGTGGGATTGACTTGCTGACATTAAAAAGCAGCTTGTGTTGTTTTGGTCAAAGGCCACCAGAACAAGTGAGGAATCTCTGTCCTCCTACCCCTGCAGAAGGAGCCCATGCTGCCCTGTGAAACACAGTGAGCTGAAGCAGTCACCCCAGAGGGAAAGGCCCCAGGAAGCCTCAAGGGGCTTCCAGCAAGATTGATTTGGAGTGATTGTGGATCTCCAACCCAACACCAGCTGCCAGCCAAAGGGCCAGCACCGTCGTTCATGAGCTCTCCTGACTTGGCAGAAGTAAGGTCACAGTGCTGGCATGTTGCATCTGCTCCCCAAAAAAGCCATTTTTTTGGGAAGTACCCAGCACGTGCAGGCTGATATGACAAGCAGCTTGTGAGGAGCAGCTGAGGGAGCTGGGGGTGCTGAGCCTGGAGCAAAGGAGGCTCAGGGGAGACCTTCTGGCTCTGCACAGCTCCTGAAAGGAGCCTGGAGCCAGTGGGGGGTTGGGCTCTGCTCCCACGGAACAAACCATTGGACAAGATAAAGCAGCTTCAAATTGTGTCAGGGCAGATTATGTTGGACATTAGGGAAAACATCTTCCCCTTGAGGGTTGTTCCGGGCTGTGCCAGACTGCCCAGGGCAGTGGTGGAGTCCCCATCCCTGGAGGGGTTTCCAAGCCGTGGAGATGTGGTGCTGAGGGACACGGGTCAGTGGTGACCTGGCAGTGCTGGGGCAATGGCTGGACTTGAGGATCTTACAGGTCTCTTCCAACTTAATTCTATGATTCTATTCTATGACCCTTTGGGCAGAGCACAGAGAAGCTTCCCACTGCACATCAGTCTGCAAAGCTCTGTAGGTCACTAGTGTGAAGACACAGGAGTATGAGTCTTTGGGGAAAGTGCTCTTCTGATCACTTTCTGGAAGCACACTCAAAACTATTGGCTAATTTAGAAGTGGCATGGTTCAAAAGACACCTTCATCTCAGATTTAACTGCATTAAGTCAGCAGAGGTACTGGGTTCTTGCTCCAGCTCCTCTTCCAACCACCCAATAGAGTAAATGGACTGAAGCAGTGCAACCCCCCAAGTTCTCCTACATCCCACTCCACCCAACTTCAGCCTCATCCTTTTGAGAAATCTCAGAATGTAGATTTGATCACATGAACCCCCTAAACTAGTGATTCACTCTTAGCCATCATCTCAAATTCACTACTGCCTTGCTCAATCTTTAATTATGTTGGAAGAATTCTCATAAATTAGCTCAGCAGTATGTGGCTTGCTGAGATATATTGTTTCCTTCTTTCTTTCTGGATAAAACTAATTAAAGGATCATTGAACTGATTTAACCTGTGGTTTCACAACACAGGTCCCAAACCCACCAGCACCCAGAAAGGGAAGCTCACACAAGAAGCACCTTTTCTTTTTGAGCCCAAAGCCCATCTCCTCTGCACCTCTCTGGGTGGTTTCATCACCTTTGCTCTTGGGCTGAGCTGTTTTATTCCAGTCACAAAACCCCATCAAGCACCGGTCTCCAAAACAAAGCACACAATTTTCTGGATGATTATGTTTTGCATTCAAACATTTTTCCTCTGTGAAGAACATTTCTACTACTCTTAAGTGGCATTTGCATCCACGCTATGTTTATGGCACCTGGCCCCAGCTGATGCTGCACTCCTAAGACCTAATTTACCTCCACTGAAGTTGAACATGTCATGTCCAGCAATAAACAGAGACAGATCCTTTGCAAACACTTAAAATTATAGCAAGGTGAACCACACAGTGCTTGAATCGGGCTACAAAAGAAACAGGACTCCTGCTAATTAGAAACTGTGCAAGTTTTGGAGGCAATTACTTTCTAGCTGGTGAATTTATGAGGGACCTCCTCTATTAATCTGCCCGAGCAAAGGATATTAGAACTGCACACCATAACTCAGAGCCTGTGTGGAAGCAGGTTGACTGTGCACGACCACAGACAAGTCAGGGGAGTGCCAAACAGGGGAGTACATTAATTTTTTAGCCCGGCCATTAAAGTCTGAAAAAAGATTTTAAATGTTTTTGGATTAGAGCAGCCAGCCACGCAAATAACAGCATATGTATCTCCCAAGTTCAGCTCTATAGATGCAGCTGCATACAGCAATATTTTCCCCGTGCTCATTATACAGATTATGATTTGAGCATCATGAAAAATGTATGACTATAGGGGGGGGAAATTCTTAGGAAGCTCCAACATGACTCATTCTTCTAATAAACTTCAAAGATATCACTTACAAGCGAAGAAAGCGCCGAGGCAAATGGAATAACTAAGTGCTGGGATGGCTGATTAACTCACAAGCACAAATCAATGAAAATCAGCTTAGCAGCACACCCAACGAAAGCACATCAGCTTTCAACTTCCCCAACTTCTTAAAACTTGAGTTAATTAACAGTGCTGATACCACTTAAAAAATGTGAACGGTTGATTAGGGCGGTCATGTTACGTTTTTCAGTAATAGATGAAGACAGTTATTAAGACATCAAGTATTAAGAAAGGAAACCAGCCTATTGTAGACCCTAAGCTCTTGTGCCAGCTTCCCTGCAGCAGCAACATCAATGAGGCTGCCTCTTAATTAATCTTTAATAAGGGTGCTTTTAGCATCCTAATCGTGCCACGTAGCTTTGGCCAAATACCTGGGAACGGAGGAGCCTTTTGAAAAGCATCTCAGCTCTTCTTGGTTCTGCTGGGACAAATCCAGAGTAACCATGGTGGGCATGCTCTGGATTTCTGTGCTGCTGTAACGGAGCTGGATGGGCACAACTGGATTCATGCAACACCTTGTGCCAAGATGATTATTGGTGCAGCAAGAAGCACATTTCTCCCACTGCAATCTGGCTCCTTGATGGAGATCTGGACAGCCAGCAATCATTTTAATCCATGGGGCTATGAAGGAAGGATACTGGGGAACTAAATATCACAGGGCTTTGTTTCTCAGCTCTGAAACTGCAGGCTGCCCAAATTTATTACCAAACAAGAGAATTCTCTTAACTCCTAGCCCACAAATTATAACTTTGTTTAATTGAGGCTCGTGTGAATTAACAGAAACCCAAAAGTGGTGGCCAAGCTGCTGAGTGACAGAGCCACTGTTTAAAAACTGGGGCAGCCCTGACCCAAGACAAATATAAAAAGCCTCAAATGACACGTTGATAGATTGTACTCTCTGCAATAAAAACACTTATGATCCAAGCACTGGCATTGTCCAAATTATATACACAAGCTCTCTTCCATGTCTGCTCCTCGCTGGAGTGGGTTCAGGCTCGTTGCTTGTTTTTAATAATCCCTTTCAAGTTGATTTAATGAAGGACATTGGTTTATTTGTGTCAGTTAAATCAGAAAAGCAGGAAATGATCAGTGATGCAGCAGAACCCCAATATTTAACACCAGCTCTCCAGAGGCACCACATGTATGGCTATATGCAGAGAGGTGCTACAGAGGACCATAAGTCTTCAGAAACCCTCTTAAAGCCAAATGAACTTCTCCTGTAAAAGTTAAACACTGAAATTCTGGATGTAGTCTCTCATTCCAGCTCTTCAAAATAAACCAATAGAGATAGAGGGAAATGGCCCCATTTAACTCATTCACCCGCCTGCCCTGTTAAAGAATGATTGCACAGAGGGAGGTGGGACAAGTAGAAAGCCAGACTGGAAAGCAGGAGGTGAATTTTCACCCAGCTCCTACCCTGCCTCACCTTCCCAAGCTGCAAAACCCAGTCCACAGTGCCAGCCTTTCTCCTGCAAACAAGTAGCAAGGCATGAACAGAAATTCATTATTACAGGCTGCTAGTTGAGCACAGCAAACTGGGACCATCACACTCAACCAGTCTCCACACACACTCTATTTTCTACAGCTTTCCTTGGTCATCTCTAAAAGCCTCACAAGCCTAATGCAATTTCCATGCCCTGTGCTTCCCACTCATTTTAGATACTAACCTTTACTGGAACACAAGAAGTAGATGAGAACAATCTATTTTAGCTTGGATTTTCATCAGGCTTACACGTGCACCCAAACCCAGTGCTGGACTGCAAAAATTCTTCCTCAATTTCAGAAATGTATTTGTATCTAACTACAGGCTTGGACTAAAGACTCACTTTTGGAAGAAACTGTGGTAGGGTAACTGGAAAACTCTGACATTAAGTGGTCAGTTGGTTTTGGGGGGGGGAATTGTTTGTTGGTTTTGGTTTGGTTTTTTTTTTTCAGGTGTAGAAATGATATATTGTTCAGATTCATTTAATTACAAGGCACTGGGACTAGGATTTTTTTAAGTCCACCTTCTCTTCATCTAAATGCAGACTGGAATGGCAGCAAGACTGAATAGCTTTTTAACAGGTGAGGGCAAGCACCTCTTGCTGCCTGCAATTAAAAACTCATTAAAGCAGAGCTCATTCTGCTCATTATTTTAAGCACTTAAGTTATCTTTACTGCTTAATACAATGAGACAGAGCACACTGGGACAGATATTTCCCTCTGGTCCTACCTTCCAGACATTTACATGGTCATTTTAACTCCATAGCAGAGCCCCAGATGCCAAGAGCAGGAGCTGCAATCCCAGAACATGACCCTCAGCTCTGCTCATCCACCAACACAAGCTCAGCACCAGGGTGCTGTGATGGAGCTGCAGAGAAATCCTCAGGGACCAGTGCTTCCAAGGGGATGAAACCTGATTTCATGAAGGCTTGAGGAAAATCTGTGCATTGCTACAACTCATCTTTGCTCTGCCCAAGTCCTGCCTGCAGACAGCACCATGGTATCAACAGCCCTCAAACACAGGACAAGGCAGACTGGCCTTTTTTTTGGTTATTATTTTTCCTTAAATTAAAACAGATGGTGAGAAGCAGCAAGGTTGTGCTCAGGCAGGAGGCAAAAGCTGTAAGATGAAGCTCCACTTCAGCAAATACAGACCTGCTTCCCTGGGGACATCATTTCACCTGCAGCTCTGAGCAGAGCAACCATATCTCCAGCATCACTGCTGAAGGAGCTCCAAAACCAGAAGCTGTGTTTGCCAGGGTGAGAACTTGACACACACATTGCATGTGCACAGCCATAAAGCTACTGACAGCCTGGAGAGGATGTGTAGATACAGCCACAGTTCAAAGGTGCAAGTGGGCTCTGAGCAACCTGCTCTAGCTGCAGATGTCCCTGCTCAGTGCAGAGGGGTTGGACAAGATGACCTTCAAAGGTCCCTTCCCACCCAAACCAGTCTGTGATTCAATGATTTAATAACCACACGACTGATTCTTACTTTACCTGGGTTTTACACAAGGGTAATCAAGGCTAATTTCTATTGGCTTAAATAAGAGAATAGGGTCCCACAGAGTTACACTGCTGTAGATACTCATGTAAATGAGAACAAGTATTAAGCCCTGCAAGAATCTAAATCTCTATCCACTGCACCCCGTGAGCCTCTCTGGAGCAACAGTGGATTAGCAACATTCATTTTAAATGAACGTCATTTATCTCAAGTATTTAACCAGGAAATCCCACTGAGTTGAGCCTCATTTTCTGGCAGATGCTTCGCAGGACCTTGTAATATTTTTCTGTTTATTTGCTTTGAGCAGGACCTGGGCTTTGCCTTTTTAACCTAGCACATCAGGGTTCTGATAAAGAAAAGCTAAGCCTTAGCCACATGCCAAATAGATTTTTCAATATGCTTTGTTCTCAGAGGAAAAGAAAAATTACTTTTCATCAAGAATATTGAGTCTTTTGGGGGAAAATTCCCAGGTCACCAAGGCTGTGTGAACACCACAGCTGCTGGGCTGGACTAAAGGCCAGCTACACGCTGGCAGGAGTTTTAGTCCAAGTGCAGATCAATCCACAGAGTGCATGAAGAGGAATAGGGACAGCAATGACTTGTGCCAGACCTGAACACACCCCAACCTCACCTGTCTGTGCTTGGGTCAGAATTTAACTCCTGACTTTCTGTACTACTGTATCAGGCATCACTTTGAAAGCTGTGGGATCGTGTTTGTGATCCCTCTGCTTGGATACACTCTGCTTGAGCAATCACAAACTCCCAGGCTTCAGAGGGTATGATGCAGCCCCTCTACTGCTGCTCTTTGCAGAGAAGGACATCTACCCACCATTTATTCCTGAACACTCAAACACCACAGGAAAAAAAATTCAGCTCTTTACTTCATTCTGCATCTGCACAGGGAGAAGCAACAAAACACCTTGAAGTATTCTCTACCCCTCGTTTGCTCAAAAGCACAGCTCAGATGCCTCTGAAACCACCCCAGTGGCCACCTGCACCAGTGATCCTGCCATGAAAGAAGGCTCATCTCATGGGTAGGGAGCTGGACAAAAGCTTTGCAAACCAGGACTAAAGGGAGGGGATCCTGCCCCTCTGCCAGCTCTGGGG